>NC_028453.1:25816486-25832231 GCF_000263155.2 Setaria italica | reverse complement strand
GGGCGTGCGTACACGAAGCAGCAGCTCGTGGTCTACCAATTCAATCGATGTTGACCCTCCGAGCATTCTGGCACTTTGTGACATCTCCTCAGTTTTCATGGTAGTCTCATATAATTACGAATCAGTATCAAGTTGCGTACAATGCAGTGGCGCCCAAATGTCATCTTTATGTTTGACCAATAATGACAGTCTTGATGATCTTCCGTCCTGACTCTTCGCCTCAGCTGCCTGACGCCTTTCCACTGTGTGGAGGCTTCACCCGGTAGTAAAGTGTGAAGCCTCCACCCGGTACTAACGTCCATCCTGTAAATCTGGCTTCTTCTTCCTCATGCCCGAGCCACCCACCACAGCTCGAGCTTCATCCTTCCAAGGCGATTTCACTCATTGACGTGCTCTAAAGGTTAGAAACTTCATCCTCCCTTGTTACATGGTTAGTATACTAGGTTTTATACTTTAGAGGTAGAATAATATGTGATTTTTAGAGTAAGCTATAATGGAGAAATTTTTCATTTATATGCATATGTTATATATGTTTGAGCTACAATGGATTGGATGCTATGTTTCGTATTATTTAAACAAATTGATCAATAAGGTTAGAGGAATAATGGAGAGATTAATTTCATAGTTTAGCTCTTTACAAATATAAGCTAAATAAATTGTGAGAAAAAATATAATTTATTCATAGTTTAGTCATTTACAAATATGAGCTAAATAAATTGTTGTACTGTTGACACCGAATTTTGGTCAAATCCAGATGGTTCGGAGTAAAGAAAAATGATCGGCTGCTGAGGTACATTTTTGGGAATCACTGGCAGCGAGAAGAACCAAGCCGATGATTTTATTTACTTTTCCAGAGGCATGCAAGTATGGCGTACAGACTTGCAGAGACATGCGGGGAGATAGTGGCTGCATACGTCATGAAGATTACTTGCATGCACACATATATTGGAAAATTACATCAGACTGCAGGGTGGCCGGATTGATTAAATTAAGCAAGGAAAGATAATTAAGGATAAAGCAGCACGCGGGATCATGATGTCAGCATATTCTCCTTATGAGAGTCGGATTCCTTCAAGGGAATTTTGGAATAGTTACGTGGTAGTATTTCGGCTAATTGGGAATAAAATATTTCCTGATCCTTGCCTTGGCCCAAGACAAATACAAGGGACGAGATAGACGCTTCATCGGGAAGGATTCTATTGAAAGGGAACTAGAGTCCATGTATCTTAATATTTTCTTTTTAGATATTTAGTGTTAGGCAAGTTTGTGTACGGCTCAGCCACGAGTTATTAGTCTAAGGTATAAATATGTACCCCTGGTCATTGTAATTTTCATCTCTCGATCAATACCACACATCTACCTTTTCAGCTTCACGACATCGCATTAGGAGTAGGAGTAATGTATATTTTTCTTTTCGATGAGTTCCTTCTAGTAAGCTAGGCTGCATCGACTTCGATCTCCGGCAAGCTGCAAGTTCCCATCACCAGGTGTTCTAGGCTTTAACCACCGGGCGCATCGCTGTGGTTTCGTCTAGTTTTATCTACCAGTTATCGAGTATCTTGGATCTTTGACTTACGGCGCATCACTTCTGTCTCAATCCATGGTATTCAACAGTTATCCTGCCTTGATTAAGCTTGCATCGACTGATATTTATCTGTTCTATCATCTTGCCGTTCAGTTTGCTTTAATTAGCTTTAGATCGGTTCATCATAGACGACACATCGCTTAATATCCTGTTGCATCTTAATCTTGGTTACCCCTTGAGTGTCGTCGGAATTAAGTTCCGTTGTGATTTGATTTATCGGCTGGCCGGGTTTAGACTGACCTCCTGCTGAGTGTTTCTAGGCTGCAACTACCGGGCGCATCGCTGTGGTTTCACCTAGAAATATTAGTGGTGATGTTGGTTTAGATCTCATCGGCTTGTGGCTTTAGCTATGATGGAGCAAGAGCTTAGCGGCGCTTTGTCTCCTATCGGCTTTCTAGCCGGTAGCCTGCATCGGCTGTTCAGCCGATCGCATGTGCTTTAATGCACAAGTCATGCTTCCGGGACTCTGTTGAAGTATAGATAGATTTATTTACTTTGAAGGTTTAATCTATTATCTTTATTATGGTTGCCATCGACCCGATCGAACCCCACTGTTAAGGATAATAGGGAAGACTTGATGAGTCTATGTAATTGACTGTTAGCATGTCAGGCTCCGTTTCCTATCGGCTTTGTAGCGGATGGTTGTTGCTAAATTATATTAAATTGGCTAGATAGCTGATGAACCACTCACGCTCATCAAGATACTGGAATCGGCTTTATAGCTAATATATTTATTCATCATGCTTTATTTTGCTACACCATTATCATTGCTGGTGCCAGGATCACATCGGTCCGATCGGCTGGTTGCCTCGAACTTTACAAGGATCATCTTCACCTTGTCAGTTGAATGGTCAAACTGACTGGCATGCCCGCGCACACCATGCGCGGCGATTTACAGGACCTGTACCAGAGTGAAGCTATTGACGCCGGATTTCGACACGTGTTTTGAATCGGCGTCAAAGGAGCAAAAGATTGGCCGATGCGGCAAGCTTAAAACTACGATTGGGAATCGGCCGATTGAAGCTACAGTGTTTTGGCCGATTGACAATGGGGTCAGTAAGGATTGGCCGATTGTGAGCGGCTTAGCCAGTATGGGTCTAAAAGTGGGCCGAAGAAAAGATTAGCTAAAGAAGAAGGTTGGCCCGTGGGATATGATAACCAACTCCGATACAAGTTGTATTTGTAAATATTCTTTTTTATTATTTAAAATTAGAGATAGATCCTAGTCGGTTAGGAAATCAGTTGTAACAGGTTATAAATAGCCACCTCTAGAGGTTTGTAAAGAACACATATCAATCAATACAACCAATCTACTTTTCCATCCTACTTTACTTTCAAGTTGGCGACTTCGCCAAAATACTTTTTCTTTCACGAGTTCGTACGGGTAGACAGGGCTGCATCGACACGATCTCCGACCAATTCTGTAAGTTCCGTTTACCGAGTAATATCTAAGCTTTAACTTCGGGTGCATCGCTGTTGTTTTGTTTAGATTTATTCACTAGTTATCAATAATAACTAGATCGTAGGTTCTACCTGTTATTTTAGTTTTTATCACCAGTTATCCAGCTTGAGATACAAATTTTCGGCTTTTATTCCTTTCTTTTCTATTATCATACAGCCGATTAGATCTATTCCAAGTGTTGTCTCTCTAGCATTGTTTAGTTTGCTCAGGTAGCTTTTCTTTAAAAATGCTACGCGGTATCGGTTGTTCCATAGCTGGTTACCACTACAGTGAATCGGCCGATTCACCGATACACCTTTGAAGACAGATCGGAATTCTAGCCGATTGGAACCCCTGGAATTTAATACTTTTATTTCCTTCTCAATCAACAGGTCAAATTGGCTGGCACGCCGCGCGAACCGCACTAGGGCGATAACCCGAACAGGAGCTAAGCAGATTCTCCCGAGTCGTGTGTCCGACGCTGAGGATCATCGGTCGATTTTTAGCCCTAACACACTTTTGGCTTGCCCAGAGGGACGGAAACAACATCCAGCATGTTGAAGGCTACCGAGATTGCCGAAGACAACGTCATCGAAGTTACTGTAGCAGATCTCAAGGACGACCAGAAGGAAGAATTTGCAAAACACCTAGAAGAGTACAGGAAGACATGCTTGCAATCCTTTAGTCGTACCAGAAGCGGGGAGACCATCAAGAAAGCTCCTCTTCCAACTCCCCGCCACATCACCATCGCTGAGGACTCAGGAAAGATGTCTGACATAATTCAACAGTCTGTTTACCAGGCTATGATCGACCAATCCTCAGTAATGACCAACACGGTATACAACGCCGTCATCAATTCCTTGGTCAACGGAGTAGCTCAGGGGTATCAGGGACCAGCGTACGCCCCGCCCATCGTAGCTCCAATCAGAGGCTCCTCAGCGTCACCAAGCACATCTCACTCGGCACCTCAGCCGATACCGACGCAACATAGAGGAAACAACGCTTCAATGCCCCTAGGTTACAACAGCGCGCCATGCTACCAATCGCAAGCGTCGTTTCAGCTTGCTCAAATTTCCTCCGTGCAATCGCTGCCTTCAAACTCAGTACCTTAAGGGGCACCAGCAACGATAGTCGGGCCGGATCAGTTAACTAGTTACAGGAAGTCTCCGGTCCAAGCATCATTCCAACTGGCTACTCGGCCGATGGTCCCACAATATCAGCCGGCTTCGTTAGAAATCGGCAGGGGGGCAGACACTGCAGAAACATTCAGGGGTACGACGCTAATGATACTATACGATGGAATGACAGATTCCCTACGCCATCAACTATCGGTTGCTCAACCGACTACGCAACCGTAAAATCTGCAGCACGCTTTGATCCATCACCCGGCCATGGCACCGCCGGTCCAGCAGAATGTACCGATTCCTCAACCGGTCATACATCAGCAGCAGGTGGATTGGACCGCAAGGATAGCAGAAGTAATTCAAGATCAATTCGGGTTGAAACCAAAGGTGCAAACCTATACGTACAAGACGCCATACCCGCCTGCCTACGACCTATTGCCATTTCCCTATTGGTACATCAACTGTGGAGCACATGAATAGATTCATTATCCAGTGCGGGGAAGCCGCTACACAAGATGCTCTGCGAGTGCGATTATTCTCGTCATCCCTATCCGGATCGGCCTTCCAGTAGTTCACTACGCTGCCGCTCAATTCCATCGTCACTTGGGCCGATCTGGAGAAGCAGTTCCATAAGTACTTCTACGCGGGAGTCCACGAGATGAAGCTCTCAGATCTGACTAGCCTCAGGCAGAGGAGCGACGAACCAGTGACGAGTTACGTACAAAGGTTCCGAGAGATTAGGAATAAGTGGTACACCCTAGTCCTGACTGACGCTCAGCTGGCTGATATCGCCTTCCAAGGTCTCTTGCCACACATCAAAGAGAAGTACGCCTCCCAGGATTTTGAAAGCTTAATTCAGATCGTCCACCGACTGTTTGGTCAAAAGGTGCGCCCTTTCGACCAACGGAGGAATTTTTAGAAAAAGATGGCATACTTGGAGGGGTCTGAATCGAAGGAAGAAGCGGAAATCGGTCTAGCAGAATGGGTAAAAGGGAAAAAGCCGATATCGTGCCCGTTTGGAAAGAAAGAACCAGAAGCATTCAGTTTTGACACGTCAAAGGCCGACAAAATCTTCGATTTACTTATCCAAGAGGGGTAGATCAAGCTTTCACCTTATCACACGATTCCATCGGCGGAGCAGCTCGAAAAGATGAAGTATTGCAAATGGCACAATGCCACATCCCACGACATGAACGAGTGCAAGATCTTCCGACAGCAGATACAATCGGCCATTGAGCAAGGCAGACTCAAGTTCGAAGTTCCGACAAAGCCAGTAAAGCCAATGAAGATTGATCAGCATTCTTTCCCTACTAACATGGTTGATGCGGGAAGGAACGTGCCCCAGACCAAGGTGCTGACGTCAGAATCGGCTAAGAGAAGAGGCACCGTGGACCTTAGAAATCAGGCCACGGTCGGGGATGTCAAAGGAAAAGGACGAATCGAAGACGAGGGCGAAAGATTAGAGAGATCGTGTAGACCTATCACCTCCCAATACTTACTCAGCAAGTATCAGTAGCAGCAAGAAAGCTCAAGACGCCACGAAGAGATGATGCGCCGACACGAAGAACACTGGCGGTGCCCGTTCTTCATCCACTGCTAGGAAAATAACCTCAGGTTACCATCCGTCGATAATTGCCCCGAGTGCAACTGTCAGTATCGCAGCGGTCGCCCGTTCAAGAGGTCACGCTCCAGGGATCAAGGATCAGAGCCGATCAGTAGATTCTGGCACGAACAAGAGGATCAACGTGTTTTGGTGCGTGATCGGCTGGGGGCAGAGTTGAACAGTATGATCGGCCGGGGGGCAGAGTTGACCAGCGCGATCGACTGGGGGGCAGGACCAGCGCACATGATCGGCTGGAGAAGATGGCCGATGCTAGAATACCTGACAAAAACCCCCTAGGACGAGAACCAGACTGAGAGCGTGCAAAACCGCTGGTCAAACCAGTGAACCCCAGATGATGCCCGGATGGCCTGACCAAATGCCATAAACGAAGAATCCAACGTCTGCGCCAATGGGAACAACAAGAAGAAGAACAGAGGTAGACGACGGATAAGAAGGATGACAGGTCTCGAGTCTGGCGCCCTAGAAGAAAAACTGACGAAGAAGACAACAATCAGGAGTCGGCAGCTGACGTCAGCATGGTGTTCATCTTGCCGATGGAGTTCATGGCTCCCACTGATCGGGACGATGCAATGGAAACAGGGGAGCGAATGGCACAATTGACTTTGGAGCCAATGACAGTCACTTTTGAGAAACTGGAGGATGAAAAACGACAACATCTCAAAGCTCTGTTCCTCAAAGGACACGTCAATGGATGACCAAATACTAGACTATTGCTAGATGGAGGCGCTGCGGTCAATATCATGCTGTATGCTATGTTCTGGAAACTGGGCAAAGGTGATGAGGATCTGATCAAGACGGACATGATGCTCAAGGATTTTGAAGGCACAACGTGTGCCCAGCCCGAGGAGCACTCTGCGTCGACCTCACCATCGGCAGTAAGACTCTACCCACTACTTTCTTTGTTATTAACAGCAAAAGGTCCTACAACATGTTACTCGGGTGAGACTGGATACACGCGAATTGTTGCGTCCTGTCCACAATGCACCAATGTCTCGTCCAGAGGGTCGGCGATAATATCGAGATAGTCACCGCCGATTCCGCCTACAGTGCTGCCGCGGCCGATGCGCAACAATGGAGCTGCGAACACGTCAGGCGCATATCTGGCAGAACCTGGGACACCGATTTCCTAAGGGTGTCCGATTTTGGCCTACAACCAATCCAAGCAGTCGGCTCTGAATAATCAGACTAGATGGATCAGTTCGTCCGAGAAGACGGGAAGCTTGCGTGTGGATTTACGTCGGCCGATTCATTGGAAATGGTGGACTTAGGAGATGGCAGCAAGCCAAGGCCGACGTATATTAGCACTAGTTTAGACCCCAAGTATAAGTATGAATTGACAAGTTTATTACAGGAGTTTAAAGATTGTTTTGCTTGGGAATACCATGAGATGCCTGGTCTAGACCGGTCCATTGTCGAGCACCAGTTGCCTATAAAACTAGGATATCAGCCGTATTGGCAACCCGCACGACGGTGCAACCCTAAAATCCTACCTGATATAAAGACCGAGATTACAAGATTGATTGAAGTAGGATTTATTCGGCAGTGTCATTAAGCCGAGTGGATTTCCAATATTGTACGCGTATACAAGAAAAATGGAAAGCTGCGCATGTGCATTGACTTCAGGAATCTTAATCAGGCTACGCCGATGGATGGGTACCCAATGCCAACAGCCGATGTTTTGATAGACGTCGCCGTAGGACACAAAGTCATCAGTTTCATGGACGGTAGTGCTGGGTACAATCAGATATTAATGGCCGAAGAAGACATTTCAAAGACAGCTTTCAGGTGTCCAGGCCACCTCGGTTTATTTGAGTGGGTGGTGATGACCTTCGGTTTAAAACATGCTGGAGCTACATATCAACGAGCTATGAATTATATTTTCCACAATCTTATTGGTGTCCTGGTAGAGATTTACATCAATGACGTCGTGGTTAAGTCAAGAGGACATCAGGAGCATCCGGCCGATTTGCGAGAAGTATTGGAGTGCACAAGGAAGCATGGATTGAAAATGACCTTCGGTGTTTCGGCTGGACAATTTCTAGGATTCATGGTCCATGAGCGCGGGATAGAAGTCAACCGGAAGATTATAGCCACTATCAATAAAGTTGTAGCCCCGCAGAACAAAACCGAGCTACAGTCCCTAATCGGCAAGGTTAACTTCATCCGGAGGTTCATATCCAACTTGTCCGGACGTATTCCTGCACCCCTTTGTTGAAGTTAAAACCTGACCAAGAATTCGTGTGGGGTGAAGAACAACAATAGGCATTGGATGACATCAAGCAGTACTTGGTCTCGCCGCCCGTCTTGGTTCCACCACAAGCTGACAAGCCATTCAAACTATACGTGTCAGCCGATGATCAAGCTATTGGGTCGGCGCTGGTACAAGAATTTGAAGGAAAAGAAAGGGTAATCTATTATGTCAGCAGAAGGCTCCTAGACGCTGAGACTAGATATTCCCTAGTGGAACGGCTATGCCTTTGTTTGTATTTCTCATGTACCAAACTCAGGCACTACCTGTTATCGGCGGAGTGCATAGTCGTGTGCAAAGATGATGTGGTAAAGTACATGCTGTCATTACCAATTTTGAAAGGAAGAATTGGAAAATGGATTCTAGCTCTATCAGAGTTCGACCTGAAGTACGAATTGGCCAAAGCTGTCAAGGGTCAAGTTATGGCTGATTTCGTGGCCCAGCATTGTGGACCGGAAATCGCCGTCGTCGAGCCAGCTCCATGGACACTGTACTTCGACGGTTATTCATGTGGGGCCGGATCTGGAATTGGCATCGTCCTCATATCGCCTCAGGGGGCAAGTTATGATTTCTCTCTGCCGATAGAGGCGTCCACCACCAATAATTAGACAGAATACTGGGCTGTCCTAAAGGGGATCCAATTATTGAGAGAGATCAAAGCCAATGCAGTGGAGAATTTTGGGGATTCCATGCTCATTGTCGATCAATTAACGGGGAAATTTGAATGCAAAGATGATGTCTTAAGGATTTACTACAAAGATTGCCTCCGGTTGTTAAAAGAATTCAAGTCTGGGTTATTGAGCATATTCCCAGAAATTACAATGAAGAGGCCAACAGGCTTGCCCAACATGCTTCTGGGTATCGGTCGATTCAAGGTGCCATGACTCTTGAGCTTGCAGCCGACGATTGGCGAAAGGAGATTGCCGATTACTTAAAAGATCCGTCCAAGAAAGTGGATTGGCGAATACGTTTTCAGGCCATGAAATATGTGTTACATGAAGATGATTTGTTTTACCGGACGATTGATGGGGTTCTGCTCAAATCCCTTGGAACGGAAGAAGCGAAGGTTCTGATGGGAGAAATTCATGAAGGCATATGTGGGGCTCATCAGTCAGCTCACAAAATGAAGTGGATGATCAGGAACAATGGTTATTACTGGCTGATGATACTCAAGGATTGCTTTAAATATTATAAAGGGTGTCAGGATTGCTAGAAGTTCGGCAACGTGCAATGTGCACCAGCCTCAGCTATGAATCCAATAATTAAGCCATGACCGTTTAGAGGTTGGGGAATAGATCTCATCGAACAGATTTATCCTCCGTCAAGCAAAGGACACAAGTTCATATTGGTAGCTACTGACTATTTTACCAAGTGGGTGGAGGCAGTTACCCTAAAGAATGTGACATCGACCGCTATGATCAATTTTGTGAGAGACCATATTGTTTATCGGTTTGGTATCCCTCAAACCATCACAACTGATCAGGGAATAATGTTTACTTCGGGAGAGTTTGAAGAGTTCACCGCTGATATGGGAATTAAATTGTTGAATTCTTCTCCATATTATGCCCAAGCCAATGGTCAGGCCGAATCATCCAATAAGGGGATAATCAAGTTAATCAAAAGGAAGATAGAGGAGCAGCCCAAAAGGTGACATGCATCCTTGACTGAATCTTTATGGGCCTACAGGATGGCCTGCCATGGAGCTACTAAAATATCTCCTTATCAGTTAGTATACGGTCACGAGGCAGTATTGCCTTGGGAATTAATAATGGGGTCCAGACGCATGTCACTTCAAGATCAGTTGACAGCCGATGATTATTCCCTCATCATGAAGGGGGAGCTCGACAATTTGGCGGGTCAGCGATTAAGGGCCTTGATCAGCATCGAAGAAAATAAGAAAAGGGTGGCCAGGTGGTACGACAAGAAGATCAAGGTCAAGCAATTCTCCCAAGGAGACTTGGTATGGAAGCTGGTGCTGCCGATAGGGTATAAAGATCCCAAATTCGGTAAATGGTCACTTAATTGGGAAGGGCCACATAGAATCGGCCGATGCACTCCGGGAAATGCGTACATATTAGAGACTATCGAAGGAGAAGAGTTTACAAGAGCTTTGAATGGAAGGTATTTGAAGAGATACTATCCTAGCATATGGGTGGACGCGTAGCCGACGATATAGCGTCTCGAGTCGTTATGACCGATTCCTATTGACCCGTGTTCATATAGCCGATGCAAGGAGACATCGCCTTGAGGGCGGAACCTTTGACCAGTCTGGCCGATTTATAATTCGGTACAGCGATAGGATACATGGCCGACACGATACAAGTCGCCCTTAGACCAAAAGTACCAATACATTCATTGACCATGTTTCAGCTGAGCTTTGTTCTTTTTAATCTCTCTTTCGACCCGGCCTAGTTCTATTAAGAGACGGGTGCTCTTTTCCTCCAAATCCTCCATGACAGCTTCAATGGCAACTTGATGAGGAAGTTGGTGGCTTCTTTCGAAAGGCTGTTGGGATGTTCCTGCCATGGCGTCCTCAAGAATGATCTGACGAGGTAGTTGATGGCTTTTCTCGGTCGGTGGTCGCCGAGTACAGTTGGCTTCAATATGATCCAAGATCTTCTGGACATGGGCAGGGATGTGATCTTTGAGATCTTCACGATGGGCCTCAATCAGATCTTTATACACTTGCGTCAGCGACTCCTCGGAGTGCATAATCTCAATAGCCCATTCCAGGCCAGGGCTAAGGCGTCTCGGCTGGGAAGATACAAACAATCACCCGTTGTTAGATCAATGAGCGTCGGGCGGAGGAACGAAGGAAGATCTTATACCTGATTAACGGAGGAAGAGGAAGACATCTTGGCACCTGGCTTAAGAGTATGGAAACAAGACAACTTAAGGATGGAAGGCCGGGCAAGGTGCGAATGCCCCTAGAAGCAATACGGGGGTCTCATACTTATAGAGGGGAAAGATGAAGGGTAATGGTTGGTAAAACGCGTCCCGTCGGAGTAAAGGACTATTAAATGAAAAGCTGCGACAAAAGACTGTCCCAGTTTGAATTCGCACAGTAACGGCAAAAGAGCATTAAATGTTTGTACAAAAGCATTTAGTGTTTTCAATGATTCACCCGAGGAGAGTATTAATGGCTGCGATCGCTCGCTCCCGGATCTGATCGGCCGAATCTAAGGTTCTTTGGTCATGTCGGCCGATCCAGGGACTTCTGGCATGTTGCGATGAAGTCTGATGGCTTCATGGGCAAGGTTTTGCCTCTCCTTCTTTAGATCAGTGATAACAGATGGGAGATCATGGAGTCTCTTCTCTTCGGCGGCTATAGCTTTGGTCACCTGCTCCATTTTCTTGGCAAGCTCTGCCCTTCGCCATTTGAGGCGGTCTATGGTGCCAACGATGTCCGGGCGAGAGTTTTCGAGGATGCTGATTCGCTAGTGTACTTCTTGAGCTCAGTGTTTGTAGGAATCCTCCTCTTCACATGCCTTTGCTAGTTTGGCACGATCGGCCATGTGTCGTAAAGCTTTGAACACCAAAATTCGCATTGACTCGATATATTCTGTGGGTGCTAGGGCTTCTTCTGCCTCTTCTGGAACTCGACCTCTGATTTCACTGAAGAGCTGCCGAATCGGTGAGGTATCTTCCACCAGTCGCCCGATATCATCCTGGAAAAGGATCCGTATGCTCTGGAGCTTGGTGCGAACTTCATTAAGAATTGAACTCAGAGCAACCTGGCGTGAGGCGACTTCCTCGTCATCAGAGATTGCGACCGCAAAAGAGAAGAGGCTGTTGTTGGGAGTGTCCTGCTCCTGATAAAATAAAGAGACGGATTAGCCGACGGCAGCAGAAAATTGGCCGATTTGGATATCAAGTTTCTTACCTCTTTTAAAACGGATTTCTTCTAATTGTGTTTGTGGGAGTGCTACCCTCGTTTCAGGATTCGGCGCAGTTGGCTCATCAGAAGAAGAGGATTTGATGATTATCGGCGCCGTACTCGGGCCAGCCTCCTGGAAAGTTACAAGAAATGGATCTCTGTAAGTATGAAGCAATGGTTAAATCTGATGATGAATAATAGCTGCTCTACCTCTGCGAGTCGTCCAGCCAATGATCGTTGGAAGGGCACAATTGATGTAACCAAAGTAGCCTGCATCATAAATCGGTCAAATTTCGATTAAGGATTAAGAGATTTGAGTAAAACAAATATTCTCTACCTCAGTGGGAGGGATTGCTGGTGTCTCGGTCTCTGCCTGGAGTGTGGTCGATTGCTATGGAGATTGCTCTGGAATGGTTTGTGCAGCTTAACAGAAAGAAAAAATTAATGCTGACAGAATACTTGGAACAATACAAGGCGTATAAAGTTACCTGAAGAGCTTCTAACAATAGTGACGCAGCTATGCTCCAACTTCTGTAGCAGCCGGAGGGTCGATTTCTTCGGCAATCGGCGGAGTCGGTGTGGCTAAAGACCCGGCCGATGCCACCGCCAATTGGTCGGCCGATTCTATACG
This sequence comes from Setaria italica, assembly GCF_000263155.2. Lineage (NCBI taxonomy): Eukaryota > Viridiplantae > Streptophyta > Magnoliopsida > Poales > Poaceae > Setaria > Setaria italica. The sequence goes on along the minus strand of NC_028453.1, from coordinate 25,819,701 downwards.
GGCGCGCACCCGGCGGCTTGTCTTCCTTGAAGAAGATATCTTCAGCTTATGCTTCAATCGGCCGGTGGTGATGTCTTCGATGGACGGGGCCTGAAAGCTGATGAGAGGAAATGATGTATACGGATGGTGATTTTCTATCGGCCTGCCACTTTGGCTGTGCGTTGGAGGGAGTTGGCTTCCAAACTTGAAGAGGAAAAAATAAAAGTCAGCCGTAATCTTGCGGTGCAAAAGGAACAATATTAAAATCGGCTAAAAAGGGGGAGGTACCGCTGCATTTCGATCGATGTTGGCGGGATCCAGGTCGTTGCAGTATGTTGCGGGGGATACATAGAAGAGATGTTGCTTCAATTCTCCCCACCATAATTTGAATTGCTGAACAGCAAAAGGAGCCACTACCCAGTTGGTTAAGTCAATGGTGCTAGAGTCTGGTGCCAGACTGCATAGCTGATTATAGTCAAGTCCTTTGGTAAGCTCATCCCGAAACTTTGCGCGGCCAGCAAAGTAAATCTGAATCAGCAACTGTCCGAGGCTAAATTGCCGTGCTGCCACTGATGGGTTATAAAATTTATAAGCTGGAGAGTCCTTCCCTGAGAAGAAGTTCGTTGGTAAGATCCTTGGTTTGATCAGGACATCTGTGAGCTCATTGTCAAAAGAATTGGTCGTCGAGTTGAAGCAGATGGGATGTTCAAAGAGTGGTTCAGCTCTTTGGTATGGATATCAGCTTGTGGTTTCTTCACTAAAGCTGTTATAAAAGCATTTGAAATACTCGGCTGTTTTGGTAGGAGTAAATTTGCTGCCAGAAAAAGCTAATGCCGCCTCACCAAAAGAAGTGCACCGCCGTCGTACTGTTGGGTTTTCCTCTAACTCAATATGGGAAATGTTTTGGTCTCTACTTGTTGCCGAAAAACCTTACTCATGTATAAATTGAGCCAGAGAGTAATAAACCACCAGGGTTACCAATCGGCTCTCCGGTTGACAGCTTGACGGCGATCTGATGCATCATATGGTAAGCCGATCCTAGCAAGTGTTTTCCAAGAGGGACAGTGGATCCTCTTGACAAGGCTTCGGCCAAAGCTTGTGTATTAGAAGAAGGGCCGACTGCTTTACCGCAAAAGAAGTGCTTCTCTAACCACATCATTAGGAAGGCCGTGTATTCTCTGTCGCTGATCGGCCCAGTCTTCATGTTTTTATCGATATATTCTTTCCACCTGCCAATTCCTTTTGTCTCCAGCCGATGCGTCAGCTTGACCAGAAAATCAAAAGGCGAATTAGGAGAAGAGATGTCGAGGCTGGTCAACATGAGGACGTCTGCCAAAGTGGGGGTCATGGGTCCGTGTCCAAAAAGAAATGCATTGAGTGCGTCGGACCAGAAGTAAGAGGCCGCCATCACTAAGGGTTCATTCTTCTCCATCTGGGACAAAGACAGATTTATACATTGGCCAATTTTCAGTTCGTCCCGAAGAACTCTTTTGGAGTTGGACATTCTTTGGAACCATTCTTTCCAGCCAACAGTTTCGTTCGGCCAAGATCTGAATGCGCCCGTCCACTGGTTCAAATCCATGGGTGACTGCTTAAAGGGAATCCTATGGGTTTCTAGGTTGATCAAATCGGTGGGATCTGGATTCCCCATAGGACCTAGGCCGATAAGACCAAGTGCATCGGAAATACGGATAGTGATTTACTGCCTGACCGTCTAAGGTAAAAAAAAGGGAAATTGAGGATAGATCTAAAAAGCGCATGAGCGGTGAAAGGTAAAAGGGTAAAGCTTCAGATATTTACCTCCGGAATAAAGCTCATGGTCGCTGATGGAGCCACCATCAGAAAGAATGAAGCAGGGTGAAGACGAGAAAAGGACCGCTGGAAGGTTGCGTCCGGGAGGTGAAAGGGCACCGGAATGTAATGGAAGATGATTCGCCAGGGAAAGGAGAATTTCTGAGCTCGTGGAGAAGAAGCGACGGAGAATGCTTGTATTTAAGGACAGTTCGAGAGAAAGGGTAAAGGTGGGACTTTTACCGCGCCGTCTACATGAATTTCGAAGGAGTGGTTGCCTCAGGCGCCCAGTTCGAAAAGATTGCAATCATCAGGTAAAAGACTCCAAAATAGAAAGGAGTCTTTGCCACGCTTTTCTCGGAGAGAAAGCTAGGATTAAAAAAAATTTCGAAGCAAAAGTTATGTTTTACTCCAAAACTGGAGGGCATGTGTTGACGTCGGATTTCGACACGTGTTTTGAACTGGGTCAGCAAGGATTGGCTGATTGCGAGCGGCTTAGCCAGTATGGGCCTAAAAGTGGGCCGGAGAAAAGATTAGCTAAAGAAGAAAGTTGGCCCGTGGGATATGATAACCAACTCCAATACGAGTTGTATTTGTAAATATTCTTTTTTATCACTTAAAATTAGAGATAGATCCTAGTCGGTTAGAAAATCAGTTGTAACAGGTTATAAGTAGCCACATCTAGAGGTTTGTAAAGAACACACATCAATCAATACAACCAATCTATTTTTCCCTTATACTTTACTTTCAAATCGGCGACTTCGCCAAAATACTTTTTTTTTCATGAGTTCATACGGGTTGGCAGGGCTGCATCGACATGATCTCCGGTCAATTTTGTAAGTTCCGTTTACCGAGTAATATCTAAGCTTTAACTTCGGGCGCATCGCTGTTGTTTTGTTTAGATTTATTCAGTAGTTATCGATAATAACTAGAATCGTAGGTTCTACTTGTTATTTTAGTTTTTATCACCAGTTATCCAGCTTGAGATACGAATTATCATACAGCCGATTAGATCTATCCCAAGTGTTGTCTCTCTAGCATTGTTTAGTTTGCTCAGGTAGTTTTTCTTTACAAACGCTACGCGGTATCGGCTATTCCGTAGCTGGTTACCACTACAGTGAATCGGCCGATTCACCGATACACCTTCGAAGACAGATCGGAATTCTAGCCGATCGGAATTTCATACTTTTATTTCTTTGTCAATCAACAGGTCAGATTGACTGGCACGCCGCGCGAACCGCACCAGGGCGATAACCCGAACAGGAGCTAAGCAGATTCTCCCAGGTCGTGTGTCCGACGCTGAAGATCATCGGCCGATTTTTAGTGCCAACAGAAGCAAATTTCCCAGGCCTTACGTGTGTTAGTACGTGTTGGCGCTAGAAATCAGCTGATTGAATTCCTAGCGTCGGATTGGGGGATGCGACGGTATCCCACCCGTTTCCATT
>NC_028453.1:25815213-25816386 GCF_000263155.2 Setaria italica | reverse complement strand
ATCAGCGATTCGGCCGATTTGCAGTAATAAGGAAATCGGCTATGATCAACCGATTACCAGGCAACGTTTGTAAAGAAAACTACTAGAGCAATCTGAACAACGCTACAGTAACAACACTAGGAACAGATCTAATCGGCTAAAATAAATAGATTAAACAGCAAAGTACAAGAAAAGCTGAATTCACCGATTCCTAGCTGGATAACTGGTGATAAAACTAGAACAACAGGTAAAACCTAGAATTCTAGTAAATATCAATAACTGGTGAATAAATCTAAACGAAACGACAGCGATGCGCCCGAAGTTAAAGCTTAGAAATTACTCGATAAACGGAACTTACAAGATCAACCGGAGGTCAAGTTGATGCAGCCTCGCTAATCCGTACGAACTCGTGAAAAAGAAGAAAAAGTGTTGGCGAAGTAGCCTGCTTGAAAGTAAGTACGAGGAAAAAGTAGTTTGTTGTATTGAGTTGATTCTGATTACAGATCTACAAGGGTGGCTATTTATAGCCCTGTACAAACGACTTCTTATCCGACTAGAACTCTATCCCTAAATTTAAACAGAAAAACTTCTTATCCGACTAGAACTCTATCCCTAAATTTAAACAGAAAACGAATATTTACAAGTACGATTCGTACTATTTTCACGCGCTTCATGGGCTGATCCTTCTCCATCTTCATAATCCTCTTTAAGCCCTCACCGGCCCAACTATTCCAACCTCCCAATCCTAATCGGCCGATCACCTCTTTGGCAAGGGGGTAGCCGATCAGGACTCACATGTCGAGGACTCGGACTCATTCCGACGCTGGGGACTAAGGTCGGACGAGGCGGAGATCCTCCCTTGGAGGGTCGGGCGCGTCCGATCCCAAGCCTTAGGGGTCGGGCGAGGCGGAGATCCTCCCTTGGAGGGTCGGGCGCGTCCGATCCCAAGCCTTAGGGGTCGGGCGAGGCGGAGATCCTCCCTTGGAGGGTCGGGCGCGGCCGATCCCAAGCCTTAGGGGTCGGGCGAGGCGGAGATTCTCCCTTGGAGGGTCGGGCGCGTCCGATCCCAAGCCTTAGGGGTCGGGCGAGGCGGAACTCCAAGGATCAATTGGCCGATCCTCGACTGTAGCATTAATTGGCCGATCCTTGACTGTAGCACCATCGGTCATTTCCAATCGTCGCCCTTGTATCTCG
>NC_028453.1:25757623-25815111 GCF_000263155.2 Setaria italica | reverse complement strand
TTCGAAATTCTTTTTCAACTTCTCATCCGAAACAGAACGCAACGAAAACATCCTTCCGTTTCGCGGTCTCCAACTGATGATTGCAATCTTTGGAAACGGGCACCCACGATAACCACTACTCCCGAAAAACTCGAAACGCGCGGTAAAAATTCCACTTTTACCCCTTCTCAGACCTTCTTTAAATATCAGCACATTCCGTACTCCATACGAGGTCACGTCTTTCTTCCTCAGCGCACAGGCTTTCTTCTTCCTCCAACACTTTCCTTAGTCCTCCAATTCTCCAACGCATCCTTCCTTTCGCATTCCCTCCTACTTTTCCAATGGCGGCACCTTCAGGCACCTCACCAACGCGCGAAGCTCCAGAAATGGCGCCTTCGGCGGAGGTTCCAGTAGCGACAGCGGCGGCTCCATCGACGGAAGAAGGAGCTCCATCAGCGAAAGTTGAAGCCTCATCCGAGATCCCATTGGCAGCTTCATCATCTGCATCTGCATCGGCAACTCCACCGATTACGAGGAGTTTCATCCCGGAGGTCATTACCAAAACTTTCCCTTATCAGTAATGCACTTATTTTAGATCTATTTCTTACCCTCGCACCCCCTTTTCCTTTTTAGGCGGTTAGGCATCGCATCACCATTCGTCTTACAGAAAACCTCGGCCTTATCTGCCTTGGGCCCATGGGAAACCCAGATCCAACCGACTTGATCAATTTGGAAACCCATAGGATCCCCTTCAAACAATCAACTATGGACCTAGATCACTGGTCGGGTACCTTTAGGTCTTGGCCGAACGAAACTCCCAGTTGGAGGGAATGGTACCAGCGGATAGCCGCCTCCAAGAAGGTCCAATGGGATGAGCTCAAAATTAGCCAATGCATTGACTTATCCTTGTCCCAAATGGAACGGAATGAGCCATTAGTGATGGCAGCTTCTTACTTCTGGGCCGATGCTCTCAACGCATTCTTGTTTGAACACGGACCCATGACCCCCACATTGGCCGATGTAGTCTTGCTGACCGGCCTGGACATTTCTTCCCCGGACACTCCTTTCTGCCTTATAACCGCAACATCACATCGGCTGGACACAAGGGGAATCGGCGGGTGGAAAGGTTTCATCAGATGCAACAAAAGGGCCGGATCTGTCGAGAACAGAGAATATACGGCCTTCCTGATGATGTGGCTAGAGAAGCACTTCTTCTGTGGGAGAGCAGCTGGTCCATCCACCAATACCCAAGCTCTGGCCGAAGCATTATCGATAGGGACTTCTGTTCCTCTCGGAAAGCACTTACTGGGAGCAGTCTACCACATGCTTCACCAAATCGGCATCAAGTTATCCCAAGGGGAGCCAATTGGAAACCCAGGTGGACCCTGGTGGTTTATTAACCTATGGCTGAACTTGTACATGAGCGAGATCTTTCAGCAGCGAGTGGAACGCATGACATTCCCCAGCGTCGAATCGGCAGAGAATCTCACCGTCCAACGCCGGTGTATGTCTTTCGGCGAAGCGGCATCGGCCTTCTCTGGTTGCTCGTACTCTGCTACCAAGGTGGCTGAATACTTCCGGTGTTTTTATAATGGCTTCAATGAAGATGCAACCGTCTGGTTCCCTTATCGGAGAGATGACCCAATCTTTGAACTCCCTTCTTGCTTTGACTCAACCACCGGCCGATTCGACGAAGATCTCACAGATGAACTAATTAAACCAAGGATCTTACCGGCCAATTTCTTCTCAGGAAAGGATGCACCTACATATGAATTCTACAACCCCTCCGTTACAGCACGGCAATTCGGCATGGGTCAACTGCCGATTCAAGCATACTTCACCGGTCGAGCAAAATTCAGAGATGAGCTCACCACGGGTCTTGACTATAGTCGGCTGCGAGATCGGATACCAGACTCCAGTACCATAGATTTGAATGACTGGATAGTAGCCCCCTTTGTTGTCCAACTATTCAAGCTATGGTGGGCCGAATGGAAACAGTACCTGTTCTGCGCCTCTGCATCAACATACTGCAACCTCCTGGATCCCGCCAACATCGATCCGAACACCGAGGTATTTTTTTCCCCTAGCCGATTTTCATTCCTTTATTAATGCAGTTAAATATGTACACTAACATCTTGCTGTTGCTTCAGTCTGAAAACCGCATTCCCCCAACACACAGTCGGAGTGGCCGGCCGATAGAGGACCATCACCCATACACCATCTTCCCCCTTATCGGCTATGATGCCCCTTCCGTGGATGTGATTGCCGGCCGATCGAAGCAGGCGCAAAAAAGGGTTACCAAGAAGACCAGTCGCCGAGTACGAGCTCGTATAGAACCGGCCGACCCTCCTATGATCACATCGGCAGAAACCTCGACCGCTTTGCCCCTTCCAACTGCTGGAGAAGTGGATACTCAAGTCATCACGCAAGCTGGGGCGGCCGCTGCATCATTACTGGTGGAGGCCATGCATGTAAACTTGTTGTCTGATCCTACCGATTGCCGTCCCTATACTAACTCATCTTATTTTAGACTGCACAAATCACTTCTGTGGACTCACAACAATCGGCAGCAACCCAATCGGTTATCATGCCCACGCTTCCATCTGCCGAGGTAGACTACTTCTTCAACCGATTTTTCCAGTATTTGGATAATATTGTTATTTAATCTTTTGTCACAGGTCATCGGTACGCTTAGCGCCCCACCTAGCCAACCAATGGTCATCTTCCAAGAAGCTGGCCCGAGCAAAGCACCAATCATGGTGGAGTCTTCTACTTCTGACGAACCAATGGTACTGGCCCCTAAACCGATGATAACGGCTTCTCAAACGCAATTTGAAGAAATCCGTTTTAAGGAGGTAAGAGACTTCGCACCCTTACTTGGCTGATTTGCTATCATCATCAGCTGATTTGTTCTTCTTCTTGGCTTATTATTTTCCAGGAACAGGACACCCCCAACAACAGCCTTTTCTCGTTTGCGGTTGCACTCTCCGATGACGAGGAAGTCGCCTCTCGCCAGGTCACCTTGAGCTCTATCCCTGATGACGTCCGTGCCAAACTCGCAAGCATCTGATCCCTTCTTCAAGAGAACATCGGCCGATTAGTAGAAGACGCCTTGCCGATTTGGCAACTTTTTGGTGATGTCAGCGGGCGAGTACCAGAAGAAGCGGAAGAGGCCTTGGCGCCGGCCGCATATATCGAGTCAATGAGGATTCCATTCTTTAGGGCCCTGCGCCACATGGCCGATCGCGCCAAGTTGACCAAGACTCGTGAAGAAGAAGACACGTACAAGCGTCAAGCTCAAGAGGTGCATCAACGGATTCACTTTCTGGAAGACTCTCGCCCGGGGATCATCGGCACGATAGATCGCCTCAAACGCCGAAGGGCAGAGCTTGCCAAGGAGATGGAGCAGGTGACCAAAGCAATAGATGCTGAAGAGAAGAGGCTTCAAGAACTCCCTTCCGTTATTGCTGATCTGAAATGGGAGAGGCAGTACCTGGCTCACGAAGCCCTCAGACTCCACCGCCACATGTCAGAAGTCCCCGGATCGGTAGAGGATGACCAACGGGTCCTGGACTCTGCCGATCAGATCCGGCGTCGAGCGGTCGCAGCCATCGATGCCCTTCTTGGTGACCTGTAAAAGTACTGGCAGTTTTTGTACAAACATTTAATGCCCCCTTTGACCGTCCTTCGCGGCGCCCCCTTTATTTATTACCTTTTTCACTTCCGATGGGACGTGTCTCGCCAAACATTCACGCCTTCCTTTCTTATAAACGCCGGCCTAGGTCCCTGTTCCGAGAGCACCTGTCTAGCTTGGCTTCATCTTCCCAACCTGTTTTCATCGGTGCGCCTTTCAGTCATGTCTTCTTCATCTTCTACCTCTTCTGTTAATCAGGTAAAAGATTTGCCTTCATTCTCTTTCTTAGTTTGACTCCTTTGAAGGAAATCACCTTTTCGGCGACTATACGTATATTGTTGTTCTCCGCAGCCACGGCATCTTAGCCCTGAACTCGAACGAGCCATCAGACTCGTGCATTCCGACGAACCGCTGTCGCAAGAAGACAAGGACTTAATCAGGGCCCATCGCGACGAACTTCAAGAGCACGTCCCTGCTGACGTCCGCCGAATCTGGGATTTTCTGGACGGCAACGACCACCGGCGACCTCAAGCTGATCGAAGTCATCCGCTTCCCCATCAAATCATCCTCGAAGATGCAGCAGCAGGAACATCACGCCCGGCCATGGACCGGAGTCACTCTCTCCCCCGTCAAGTCAAAGCGGAGGCTTCGATGAAGGAGATAGAAGAAGAGTACATCCGTCTTCTGCTAGCACTAGGTCGGGCTGAGAGAGAGCGTAAGTAAAAGCGTGATTAATTATTTTTTGTTCTAAGGGCGACTTGTACCTTGTCGGCCGTGTAACCCACCGTCCGTACCGAATGAAATATATCGGCCGATTTGGACGATTACGTGTTTTCTCTAGACGAATCTTTTTGCATCGGCTGTGTGTTGTTCATCGTGGTCGATCCTTATGCTCCGACCCATATACTGGGGTAGTACCTTTTCAAGTATCTTCCATTCAGAGCACATCTGCCGATTTTATACGGCCCTTCCCATGTAGGGGACCACTTACCGAATTTAGGATCTTTCGACCCAATCGGCAACACTAACTTCCAAACCAGGTCCCCCGGAGAGAATTGTTTGACTTTGACCTTCTTATCATACCACCTGGCCACTTTCTTCTTGTTTTCTTCGATGCTTATCAAAGCTCTCAATCGTTGGCTAGCCAAGTCATGAAGTTCCCTTTTCATGAGTGAGGAGTAGTCGTCGGCCGTCAACTGGTCCTGGAGCGAAGTGCGTCTCGACCCCGCCCTCAATTCCCATGGTAGTACTGCATCGTGACCGTACACCAACTGATAAGGGGACAACTTGGTGGCCCCATGGCAAGCCATCCTGTATGCCCATAGGGCTTCAGTCAGACATAGATGCCACTTTTTCGGCTGCTCCTCTATCTTCCTCTTGATTAACTTTATTATCCCTTTGTTGGAGGACTTGGCCTGGCCGTTAGCTTGGGCATAATACGAAGAGGAGTTTAACAATTTGATTCCCATATCGGTCGTGAATTCCTCGAATTCTCCTGACGTAAACATTGTCCCTTGATCGGTTGTGATAGTCTGGGGGATGCCGAAGCGGTAGACGATATGGTCCCTTACGAAGTCAACCATGGCAGCCAATGTTATGGCCCTTAACGGAATTGCCTCCACCCATTTGGTGAAATAATTGGTGGCCACCAGAATGAACTTGTGCCCTTTGCTTGACGGAGGATAAATTTGGCTGATGAGGTCTATTCCCCAACCTCTGAACGGCCATGGTTTGATAATGGGATTCATGGCCGATGCGGGCGCACGCTGGACATTCCCGTATTTCTGACAATCCTGGCATCCTTTATAATATTTGAAGCAATCTTCGAGGATCATCGGCCAGTAATACCCATTGTTCCTAATCATCCATTTCATCTTATGTGCCGATTGGTGGGCTCCACACACTCCTTCATGGATTTCTCCCATCAGAGTCTTAGCCTCCTCCGTTGCTAGACACTTGAGTAGGACGCCATCGATTGTTCGATAGAACAAGTCATCTTCCAGTAACACGTATTTGGTAGCATGGAAACGCACCCGCCGATCCACTTTCTTAGATGGATCTTTCAGGTAATCGGCAATCTCTTTTCGCCAGTCATCGGCCGCGAGCTCTAGAGCCATAGCGCCTTGAATCGGCCGATACCCAGATGCGTGTTGGGCGAGCTTGTTGGCATCCTCGTTGTAATTCCTTGGGATGTGTTCAATAACTGCCGATTTGAATTCTTTCAGAAGCTGCAGGCAATCTTCGTAATAAATCCTCAACACATCGTCCTTGCATTCGGACTTCCCTGTTAATTGATCCACAATAAGCATGGAATCTCCAAAAACTTCGACAGAATCGGCCTTGACTTCTCTTAGCAATTGTAATCCCTTCAGTACAGCTCAGTACTCTGCTTGATTGTTAGTGGCGGATGCTTCTATCGGCAGAGAAAAATCATAGCTTGCCCCCCGAGGCGATATAAGGACAATGCCAATTCCTGATCTGACCCCACATGACGATCCATCAAAGTATAAAGTCCAAGGTGCTGGTTCTATGAAGGTAGCCTCCGGTCCGCAGTGCTGAGCAACAAAATCGGCCATGACCTGACCCTTAACGACTTTTGCCGATTCATATTGAAGGTCAAACTCTGACAAAGCCAAGATCCATTTTCTGATTTGTCCTTTCAAAATCGGCAGTGACAGCATGTATTTTACCACGTCGTCCTTGCATACGACCACACATTCCGCCGATAGCAAATAGTGCCTGAGTTTGGTACATGAGAAGTAAAGGCATAGGCACAACCGCTCCACTGGAGGATACCTTGTTTCGGCGTCCAGAAGTCTTCTACTGACATAATAAATTACCCGTTCCTTTCCTTCGAACTCCTGGACCAGAGCCGACCCAATAGCTCATTCATCGGCTGATAAATATAGTTTAAACGGCTACTTGATATCTTCCAATGCCTTGCGTTGCTCTTCCCCCCATATGAACTCCTGGTCGGGCTTCAACTTTAATAATGGTGTGAAGGCTTGGATTCGCCCGGACAGGTTAGAATGAATCTTCTGATGAAATTCACCTTGCCGATTAAAGATTGCAGCTCAGTTTTATTCTGCGGGGCCATGACTTTGTTGATGGCCGCTATGGTCTTCTGATTGATCTCTATTCCCCGCTCGTGCACCATGAATCCTAAGAATTGTCCGGCGGATACGCCGAAGGCGCACTTATTCGGGTTCATCTTCATCCCATGTTTCTTAGTGCATTCCAATACTTGTCGTAAATCGGCCACATGCTCCTGGTGTCCTTTTGACTTGACTACGACATCGTCGATGTAGATTTCTACTAGTATGACGATAAGTTTGTGAAATATGTAGTTCATGGCTCTCTGATACGTAGCGCCGGCGTTTTTCAAGCCGAAAGTCATTACCACCCATTCGAATAAACCAAGGTGACCTGGGCATCTGAAGGCCATTTTGGGTATGTCTTCTTCGGCCATAAGTATCTGATTGTACCCAGCGTTTCCATCCATGAAACTAATGACCTTGTGTCCCGCGGCGGCATCTATCAGCACATCGGCCATCGGCATGGGGTATCCGTCCATTGGTGTGGCCTGATTGAGGTTCCTGAAATCGACGCAAACGCGTAGCTTTCCATTCTTCTTGTATACTGGTACAATGTTGGAGATCCATTCGGCATAACGGCATTGCCGAATAAATTTTGCTTCGATTAGCCGCGTTATTTCGGCTTTTATGTCTGGTAGGATTTTAGGATTGCACTGCCGTGCAGGCTGTTGATACGGCCGATACCCTGACTTTATAGGTAACCGATGCTCAACTATAGATCGGTCTAATCCGGGCATCTCATGATACTCCCAAGCAAAACAATCCTTAAATTCTCTTAACAAACTTGTCAGTTTACATTTGTATTCTGGATCTAAATTTGCACTAATATATGTCGGCCTTGGTTTGGTACCATCGCCTAAATCTATCATTTCTAATGAATCGGCCGACGTGAACCCGTGTCCCAGCTTTCCATCTTCTTGGGCGAACTGATCCATCTTAGTCTGAGTCTTCGGAGCTGACTGCTCGGATCAGCTGTAGGCCAAAATCGGACACCTTCAAGAAGTCAGTATCCCATACTCTCCCGAGTATGCACTTGACGGTTTCGCAGCTCCACTGCTGCGTGTCGGCTGCCACGATACTGTATGCGGAATCGGCGGTGACCACCTCGATGTTGTCGCCGACCCATTGTACGAGGCATTGATGCATTGTACATGGGATACAACAATTTGCATGTATCCAGTCTCGGCCGAGTAGCATATTGTAGGACCCCTTGCCATTAATAATAAAGAAAGTAGTAGGAAGGGTCTTACTGCCGATGGTGAGGTCGACGCAGAGAGCGCCGCGAGCGGGGGATACGTTGCCCTCGAAGTCTTTGAGCATCATATCTGTCTTGGTCAGGTCATCATCGCTCTTTCCTAGCTTCCGGAACATGGCGTACGGCATGATGTTGACTGCAGCCCCTCCGTCTACCAGTAATCTGGTGATGGGTCAGCCGTTTACATGCCCTTTAAGAAACAACGCTTTCAGGTGTTGCCGCTTGTCTTCTTCGGGCTTCTCGAATGTGGCTGTCATTGGCTCCAAAGCCAATTGCGCCATCTGCTCTTCCATTGCCGACATGTCCTGTCGATCGGCAGGAGTCATGAATTCCATCGGCAGTATGAAGACCATGTCGATGTCGGCTGCCGATTCGTCGCCTCTTTTGTCGTTTCTTTTGGGGCACCATATCTGAGACTTGCCTTTCTTTTCGTCCGTCGTGTACTGTCGTTCTTCTTCCTGCTGTTCCCACTGGCGGAGACGTTGGATTCTTCATTTTTGAGACTTGGTCAATCCATCGGGGCACCACCTGGGGTTCACCGGTTTGGTTCGTGGCCTGGCGCGTTCCCATTCTAGTTTGCGTCCTAAAGGGTTCTCGTCTGACACCCGAGCATCGGCCATCTCCTCAAGTCGTCTGTGGACGCTGACTCTGTTTTCTGGCCGGTCATGTCGATCGAATCTGCCCCCCGGCCCATCATCGCACCTGCTTTCCGACCGGTCATATCGGTCACTTCTGCCCCCTAGCCAATCACGTACTGGAGGGCGCCGGTCGTCTTGGTCGCGCCAATTCCTGCTAATCGGCTTTGGTCTCCCATCTCTGGAGCAAGACCTGCTGAACGGCCGACTGTTACGATACGGGCCGTTGCACTCCGGGCAATTATCGGCCGAAGGCAACCTGAGGTTGCTTTCCCAACAGTGGATGAAGAACGGGCATCGCCAGTGATCTTCATGTCGCTGCATTGCTTCTTCCCGGGATCTTGAGCGTTCATGTTGCCGCTGATATTTGTTGAGCAGGAATTGGGAAGTAATGCGTGGTTCTCCTGATATGTCATCATCGTCCTCCATCCGCCGTTTCCCCTTGACGTCTTTAGGCGCCGCTTGATTTCTGGGGTCTACGGCGCCGCTCTTTTTAGCCGATTCGGATGTCAGCACCTTGGTTTGGAGCGAATTCTTTCCCGTGTCAACCATGTTAGCGGGGAAGGGGTGCTGGTCGATCTTCATCGGCTTAGCCGGTTTTGTTGGCACTTCAAATTTGAGTCTACCCTGCTCAATGGCCGTCTGTATCTGCTTCCGGAAGATTTTGCACTCATTAGTGTCATGGGAGGTAGCATTGTGCCACTTGCAATATTTTATCGTCTTCAGCTGTTCGGCAGAAGGGATCGTATGGTATGGCGAGAGCTTGATCTATCCTTCCTGGAGGAGGAGGTCGAAGATTTTATCGGCCTTTGACGTGTCAAATCCGAACGTTTCCGGCTCCTTCTTGCCGAACGGACATGATATCGGCTTCTTCCCTTTGACCCATTCTACAAGACCGATTTCTGCATCTTCTTCAGTCTCAACCTCTTCTAAGTATGTCACCTTCTTCTGGAAGTTCCTTTGTGGATCAAAAGAACGTACCTCTTGACTAGACAATCGGTGGACGATTTGGCTCAAGCTCTCAAACTCCTGTGAGGCGTATTCTTCTTTGATGTGAGGTAGGAGACCTTGGAAGGCTATATCAGCCAATTGTGCATCAGTCAGGGCCAAGGAGTAGCACTTATTTCTGATTTCCCTGAATCTCTGCACATATGAGGATATCGGCTCGTCGCTTCTCTGCCTGAGGCTGGTCAAATCGGACAGCTTCATCTCATGTACCCCGGCGTAGAAGTATTTATGAAATTGCCTTTCCAGATCGGCCCATGTAATTATCGAGTTGGGCGGTAAGGTTGTGAACCACTGGAAGACCGAACCAGATAGGAATGACGAGAAAAGTCGCACCCGTAGAGCATCCTGCGCCGCTGCTTCCCCGCATTGGATGATGAATCTATTCACGTGTTCCACAGTTGAGGTGTCATCCAGGCCCGAAAACTTGGTGAAATCAGGAACTTTATACCGATGCCGAAACGGCAGTAAGTCGTATGTAGGCAGGTACGGTGTCCTGTATGTGTAGGTCTGCACCTTCGGCTTCAAGCCGAATTGTTCCTGAATCACTTCTGCTATACGTGCTGACCAGTCCGGCTGTTGCTGGTGTACCGTCAGCTGAGGAACCGGTACGTGCTGGTATATTGGCGGCGAGATGACTTGATGTTGAGTGAAAGCATGTGGCATCTGATTTGTCATAGCCGGCTGCGTAGTCAGGGTCGGCTGTTTGAATGAGCCGCTTGTTTCATCATATAGTATGAGCTCTGCTGCTTTGCTCATCTCTGGTGCGACAGGCTGGTACTGTGGCATGGTTGGTCGAGCGGCCGCCTGGAAAGATGCCTGGAATTGGGGACTTCCATGGTTGGCCGATTGATCCTGGACGGTCGTCGCTGATGGTGCCCCCCAAGGCACTAGATTAAACGGAGGAAACTGTGCAGAGGACAACTGAATGGGATGTGGCTGGAGGTGTTGCGTGCCATTAAACCCCATAGGGATCGATGATGAGGAAGCGCTAGAACCCCCAACTGGAAATTGGATCAGCTGAGAAGACGAATAAGGTATATTCTTGCTCGGAGCCGTAATCGGCGGAGCATATGCTGGCCCCTGGTACCCTTGAGATACACCGCTAGTCAAGGAGCTGATGACAGCATTGTATACCGTATTAGAAAGCACCGGGGATTGATCAATGAAAGCTTGATAGACGGATTGCTGGACCATCTCGGACATCCTGTCCGAGTCCTCGGTGATTGTGATCTGGCGGGGAGTTGGAAACGGAACCTTTTTGACAGTCTCCCCGCTCCTGGTGCGACTGAAGGACTGCAGACATGTCTTCCGGTAGTATGCCATCTGCCTTTCTAGTTCTTCCTTCTGGTCGTCCCTGAGATCTGCCTCTGTCACCTCGATGACGTTATCTTCGGAGACTTCAGCAGCTTTCGACATGGTGGCGGTTGTATTCGTCCCACCGGGCGTGCCAAAAGTGTGTTGGCGCTAGAAATCAGCTGATTGAATTCCCAGCGTCGGACACATGACCCGGGAGAATCTGCTTAGCTCCTGTTCGGGTGATTGCCCTGGTGCGGTTCGCGCGGCATGCCAGCCAATCTGACCTGTTGATTGGCAAGGAAATAAACGTGTCAGTTCCCAGAGGTTGCGATCGGCTAAGGTTCCGATCTTGAGAAAGCTTATCAGCGATTCGGCCGATTTGCAGTAATAAGGAAATCGGCTATGATGCAACCGATTACAAGGCAACGTTTGTAAAGAAAACTACTAGAGCAATCTGAACAACGCTACAGTAACAACAGTAGGAACAGATCTAATCGGCTAAAATAAATAGATTAAACAGCAAAGTACAAGAAAAGCCGAATTCACCGATTCCTAGCTGGATAACTGGTGATAAAACTAGAACAACAGGTAAAACCTAGAATTCTAGTAAATATCGATAACTGGTGAATAAATCTAAACGAAACGACAGCGATGCGCCCGAAGTTAAAGCTTAGAAATTACTCGATAAACGGAACTTACAAGATCAGCCGGAGGTCAAGTTGATGCAGCCCCGCTAATCCGTACGAACTCGTGAAAAAGAAGAAAAAGTGTTGGCGAAGTCGCCTGCTTGAAAGTAAGTACGAGGAAAAAGTAGTTTGTTGTATTGAGTTGATTCTGATTACAGATCTACAAGGGTGGCTATTTATAGCCCCGTACAAACGACTTCTTATCCGACTAGAACTCTATCCCTAAATTTAAATAGAAAAACTTCTTATCCGACTAGAACTCTATCCCTAAATTTAAACAGAAAACGAATATTTACAAGTACGATTCGTACTATTTTCACGCGCTTCATGGGCTGATCCTTCTCCATCTTCATAATCCTCTTTAAGCCCGCACCGGCCCAACTATTCCAACCTCCCAATCCTAATCGGCCGATCACCTCTTTGGCAAGGGGGTAGCCGATCAGGACTCACATGTCGAGGACTCGGACTCATTCCGACGCTGGGGACTAAGGTCGGACGAGAAGGATCAATCGGCCGATCCTCGACTGTAGCATTAATTAGCCGATCCTTGACTGTAGCGCCAATCGGCCAATTTCCAATCGTCGCTCTTGTATCTCGCCGCATCTCCTAATTCCTTCCACTTCCAACGCCGATTTTACACGTGTCAAAATCTGACGTCAACAGTACGTGAAGGTCACCGTCCGATTTTTGCGTCAACATACTTTTAACACGCCTTGTGGGACACGATTGACATTTTAATGGCAATTGATGATCAAGTTTCAAACAACGTATCGGTGACTCCGCTCAAGGAGAATTGTTTTTACCAAGCATAGAAAGGCAACGTTGCAAGTGGAGGATATATTCTGCTCTGTTGATTTAGTTGCCGCGAAAGTGGGGGACAAGTTCTAATGATTAAAGATTAGAAGCGTTTCGTTGAGGATTTTTAAGAAGCTATATTTGGAATCATTATATCATATCAAATATAATGCCAACGTGAAAGCCGATAAGATGTGTCTATCGGCTATGTGCTATTCAGATGAATTTGATGCCAAATTAATTACAGAGGAGATCGATACAACATCAACACCAGCGTTTCTTACTGCCGATCTGTTATGAAAAAGGACGTGAGAAGCCGATGATCAAGCTACAATAAAATGTTGTACGCAGGGCCATTAAGTATTGAGTTAATGATTGTTGGTACTGCCATTATTTTATTCGTTAACCATAGAAAAATCTATCGGCTCAGCAAACAGTGATAGCCGACGGACTCCTTCATGTTGACTGCCTTTGTACAACTGTAAAGATGTTATATAAATATATATATCGGCCATCGGCTGGCAGTTGGCCGATATGCCTTATAGGTGTGCATCAGTCAGGGAGGGGCAAAACATCCAGCAGAAATTGTCATTATGATTAATGTATTACATGGTGCCACCATGAGGACCGTTCGCAAGCAGCAGACAAGTTGACAAGGCTAGGAGCCGTGCATGCATATCACCTAATTGGTTAGACCAGCTATGCTCAGTTGAACTGCTTATTTCTGTGTACCCATCGGCTGACCGAGTTGACTATTGAGTCGATACAAGGGTATAAGCGATGCATCGGCTGTTAGTAGTGAATAGCCGATAGGCCAAGCAGAGGCCGATTTCTGGGTATTTTATTATCCTGAGAAATCGTCATGTGCAGCAAGTTATTTTCCAAGCGTATGATTCCAGGGCTCTACTTATCTACGTGGTTGAAAGGCCAGATCGATATAGGTATATATGTATGTTTGGGGGGAGCAATGTGCGCCAGGGAGTCCAGAAGATCTCAGTGCATCGTTAATCCATGGAGCCTATCACGGAGGAAAGGCAGAATCACAAGTGGCCTTTTTTTCTCTTATTCCACATATTAGCCGATGGAGCTATTTTATTCAAATCGGCTGGATCGTGGTATTTAATTGAAGGGCCGATGGAGGTGACTTCCTCTCAACAAAGCAAAATTAAATGTCGGCATTATGAGTTGTTATTCTATAACCGATGGAATTGTCCGGAGATATACCCAGCTGCCAATAATAATTACGAGATGGTCCATATATTTAATCGGCTCCATGGTGGAACAAATCGACAAGAACCAAAACCGATACAAGTGATCGGCTCGACGCAAGTGCCCACCGCTGCCTTGATCTAATGGCCAGCCAAATCCGAAGGTGTTCAGTTCGCAAATTGCAATGGAATATTATTCTCGGAAGCAGTTGGCCGTATATATAAATGTTAAAATTTGATCAAAGCCCGGAGGTCTACGGAGGATTCTCTCTTATTCAGTTGGGGCGGATACAAGCTACGTGACCATGTCCTGGCTAATCACAAGGCAATACCGTGGCCTTCTATAAATAAGAAAGGCAGAGCCGATGATGGTTATGAAGCCGATGGCTATTTCTTCAAAGTAGCCGATCCTAGTCCTTTGCTGCTACGCAGAACAGCCGATGGAACATTGAAGATGCATTGGATGTTGGCAATTGAATCAACGCTATTTAAATAGCAGTAGTGTATGATTGGTCCGAATTACAGCTGATGGAGGATGTGCACTCATCCTGCGATTAAGGGCTTGTTTGGGACTGCTCCGCTCCAAAAAAAATAGCTCCACTCTACCAACTCCACCTTTTGTCAGATCCACTCCACCAACTCCAGAAAAATAGGAAGCTGGGTACCTGTTTGGCTACCGGATCCAAATTCAGCTCCAAAAATTATAGGAACAAGTGGGAATAGTCGTTTTTCCCAAAGGTTTTGCTCTGTGCTACAGTTCCGCGCTACAGTACCATGCTACAGTACCCATAAGGTTACTGTGCCGTTCATGCACTGCTCATGTTTCTTTTTTTCACATGGAAAAAAAATTTCGTACTAGATAACAGATCCATTACTTGTTCCAATAAAAATTAAAATTTGTTTCATGTGATATCAAATGAAATTACAAAATTAACCACACCAATATTAACTAGTTCCAAGCAAGAGAAAGAGCGGTGGCCAACTCATCACGAAATACATCCATAGTTGGAGCATTGGCATTCGAAGTAGACCCGTCTGACGCCAAGGGAGAAACTGCATATTTGTTATACCTTTCCGAGATAGTAGGTATGTAATTAGGATCACGATCAAACCGATCAAAGTCAATGTCTTCACCTCCATGTTCACGGATATAATTGTGAAGGACCATAGTAGCCACAATAATCATCTTTTGCTTGTACATAGGGTACGGTGGCATCTTGTAGAGAATTTGCCACTTCATTTTTAATAATCCAAATGATCTCTCAATAACATTGCGAATAGATGAGTGAACACGATTGAACCTTTCCGCGGGAGTCTTTGGTTCCATACCCCTATGCCATTCGGGTAAATGATACCTTTCACCCTTGTACGGAGCTAGACACCCAGGGCGATTAGGATAACCCGCATCAACAACATAGTATTTGCCTGCAAAATGAGAAGATAATATAAGTTATTATTTGTTCAGCACTAGGACAAGTAAAACATAAATCATATAAAGACAATGTTACCTTGTGGAGGATGTGGGAAGAATTCTTCGTCCACTCTAATTGCATTGTACAGCACACTTGTGTCATGCATAGCTCCGGGTTGACCCGTGGATACATAAGTGAAACGCATGTCAAAATCACAAACAGCTAGAACATTTTGTGTTGCCATTCCAGTTTTCCCAATATATCTTACCATCTCCTCAGGTGACAGAGCGACACGAATATGAGTACCATCAAGAGCACCTATGCAATCTTTAAAGTGTGGATATGTACGTCTGTCATCTCTTATCCTTTTATGGACAGTAGGGAAGTTTGGATTTTTTGGTCTAATGAAATCCTTTGCCATAGCAATCAAACATAATAAGACCTCATCAAATTTCCTACTTATAGTTTCACCAAAGTGGTTGAATCTATTTTGAGCTCTCCTATTTGACTCATTTCCACCCAAAGTGTATAATAAGATGGCCAATATCTCAAGCGTGTTCATATGCATCGAAGGTTTTAGCCCATACCTTCCCACCAATAAATCATGAAGATCCATAAGTATTTTCTCATTCATACGAAGTTGTCTATGGCATTCTCCTGCATTCCTTATTGTCTCCATCAACCATCCCATGCCACTAAGGTTTGATATTCTTGGTGGGTTTTTATCTAGATAAAGATCAACATAAATTTGAGCTACTTGAGCACCACCAAGAACTAAACTCCAAAACTGCGCACTCTCCTCACTACTATCACTCTCACTCTCGGACACCTGCAATTTGACATGAAACAAAATAACATGAATACACCATTGTTCAAGTGACATTAATACAAAAGGTTCAATGATGACAAAGTTCAAGTGACATTAATAAATAAACATAAAAATGGTGTCCACATAATTGAAAAAAACAAATGGTGATCTTCAGTTCCCGTATTTGGCGTTGAACTTCCTCGTAAGCCAACCGAATCGAATGTCCTTAGTTGGAAGTGTCATGAACATGTCCCTTTGATCTTTCTTCACAAAAAACTCAGTAGCAATAAAATGCTCATCGGTGTCATACCCCGCTCCACAATCCAAAACAAGATCCATTACTTGTTCAACAGTAACTTCGCCAACCTTTCTTGATGTGAAAGCCTTGGCTTGTTCAGCTATCTCACTCAATTTTTCTTGAATCACAAGTGCGGTTCCTGTTTTTGCTTTCTTTCCTTTGTCTATGACAACCCTCGATCTTCTTTTTGCATTGCCAATGGATGGAGATACCTCCTCAATGTCATTCACAGCAACACCTCCATTATCTTCTTCTGTTGGGTACACATGAATATCATCCCCACCACCATCAAGGTTCTCACCAACATCAAGGTCTACTTCAATAGGAGTGTCATCATTTTGGGGTATGATAGGGTTCGAAGTCATAGGGTTCCAATGATTTGTTTCATCATTAATGATGTCACCAAACATAATGGTCAAATCATCCACATTTTGCAGAGGTTTTGTCCTGAACCCGCCGCATCCTGGGATATCCTGTAGTGAAAAATAAGATAAGAAAATAGTGTTAGTTATGAGTGAGTAACGAGTATGAATGATTCATTAAAATTTTTAAAAAATTACATCCTCACCTTTCTTGCCTTCCTCCACCACTCATCGTCCATGTCAATCACACCCTTTGTTCTATCCCAACCTGTTCCTGTTTGCCTCTTCATTAATCTATTCCATGCTGATAATTTTGTCTTCAACTTATCCCACTTGTTTTTCAATTGCATCTTGCTAAGATAAATTCCTGTCATCTGATAAAACCTATTTGACACTTCTGTATAGCCTACAGAGTTCAAATGTGTATTTGGTCTATTGCCTTTCTTAACTTGTTCTGCAAACAAGTTACAAACAATCGATGTGTATGCGTTGGTCCAGTCCATCATATCTCCCTGACCATGTTCAACGTCAGAACATTCCCATAACAATGTTTTGTGGTTAATTCCAAACTCAAGGTCAGAACGTCTTTTCTAATAAAGAATATTTAGCTCACAGGTTGTGTACTAATTAAGCATATATGTATCTTGCAGCATCCACGTCAGTTTCCTACTACTACTAACATAATATTTTTGTTACTGTTGTTCCATCCATTCAATACCAAGCAAATGTATCAACGTATATGAAACGTACACCAAGGACAATTCACATACCTCCTCTTCGTCATTCTTCTTCGCTGCCCTAGAGGGCTTCTTGCTCTATCCTTGGCCCCGACCTCTTCCTGGCCGCTTCTTCCCACGGCCATGGCCGACACTTGCATCTTCGGCACCAAGAACAACCTTATCCAAGTCAGCCTCATCGTCGGCCAGGGGCTGCTTGCTGCCGGTATGGGCACGGGCGCCACCGACCAAGCCACGGCCGCCCACCGCCAAACTACGGCCGGCCGCGCCCAAGCCACGACCGAACCCGGCCTGGCCGACAGGCACGAACTCATCCAAGTCAGCCTCATCATCGGCCATCATCGTCCTATTGCCGGCATAGGCACGGGCGCCACCGACCAAGCCACGACCGCCCACCACCAAGCCACGGCCGGCGGCGCCCAGGCCACGGCCGATTTTTTCCAGGCCGCCGGCGCCCAGGCCACGGCCGGCGGCGCCCAGGCCGGCGGCGCCCAAGCCGGCGGCGCCCAGGCCACGGCCGCGCGCCCCCAGGACAGTGACAGCCGTGCCCAACCCACGGCCGCCCGCCCCCAGCACAGGGCCACCGCCGGCGCCCGCCAAACCTCCGGCCAAGTCAGTGGGTTCTTCACGAGCGAGGCAATCCGGGGAGTCGACATCGGACAAGCCAGGGCCGCCCCCCGTGAGGCCATGCCCGGCCCCAACCAGGGCGCCGGCCAGGGCGCCGGTCGCCTCCAACTCCTCGACGGCCACGGGTTCTGCACCGTCGGCCATGGGCGGCGACGGGTGGAACGGGCGCTCGAGGCCAGATGCCGGCGACGGAGGAGGAGTACCAGGCGGTGGCGCCGAGTCAGGCGCGAGGGCGGCGGCGGAATCACCGACGGCGGGCGGGCGGAAGCCGTACGGGCGGCGGCGGGCGGGCGGAAGGAAGCTGTACGGGCACCGTCCGCCGAGTCGCGGAACAGAGGAGTCGGCCGATCTCGCGGACGGTCGTTTTTTTTCTTTCGGAACGGTACTGTGTAAAGGGTGGCATTGGTGGGTAATTTCTACCCAACTCCAAGAGGAGTTATGAAAGTTGTTTTTTGAGAGCACCCTTTGAGGAGCTCCAGGAAAATCTTGGAGTTGCCCCCCAGATCCACATTTTTTTTGGAGTTGGTATAGTTGGAGCTGGAGGTGTTTGGCAAGATGAAGCTGGAGTGGAGCTATTTTTTTTGGAGCGGAGCAGTCCCAAACAGGCCCTAATACTGTCACGTCTGGGACGGTCAAGCTACTATTCATTTAATCAAATCAGCTACAAGTTATGTATATACATACCACACATACATATAGGCACGTGGGATCGATGCAAGTCTGAAGCTCACTTCAGATAAGACAAATCGGCCGCTTGGGTCAAATGATAGCCGATGGTAGTAATAAAAGAAGAGTCGATGGAGTTAAAAGGCCAAGTGTGATGGTGTGATACTTCTATTTTTAGAAAGCTAAATATGACTTGGATTTCACGTGCAAATAAAAAGAAAAGGGAAACATCAAAGATGGAATTGGATCGGAAATAATAGAAGGATTTTTGCTTATCGAAATTGATTATTTTGGCTGACATGAAACAAGTATCGGCCCTATAGGAGTTTATCGGCTCATCTACGTCACTGGCATCAATAATTCCCATGTCACTCGCTGTTGGCGCTAAAAGTCAGCCGATTGACTTTCAGCATCGGACACACGACCCGGGAAAATCTGCTTAGCTCCTGTTCAGCTAATCGCCCTGATTGCAGTTCACGCGGCGTGCCAGCCAATCTGACCTGTTGATTGGCAAGGAGGAAAACGTGTCAGATCCCAGGGGCTGCGATCGGCTAAGGTTCCGATCTCGAGGAAGCTTATCAGCGAATCGGCTGATTTGCTACAACAAGGTAATCGGCTATGGTACAGCCGACAACTAGGTAATATTTGTGAAGAAAACTACCGGAGTAAACTAGACAACGCTACAGGAGCAGCACTTGAAATAGATCTAATCGGCTATGCAAAAGCGATAGATAAACAATAAAGATAAATAAGCCGAAAGCTCTAATTTCAAGTAGGATAACTGGTGATAAAACTAGAACGACAGGTAAAACCTAGAATTCTAGTAAATATCGATAACTGGTGAAAAAATCTAAACGAAACGACAACGATGCACCCAAAGTTAAAGCTTAGATATTACTCGATAAATGGAACTTACATAATCGGCCGGAGATCGTGTCGATGCAGCCCTGCCAACCCGTACAAACTCGTGAAAGAAGAAAGGTATTGGCGAAGTCACCGATTTGAAAGTAAAGTACGACGAAATAGTAGATTGTTGTATTGATTTGATGATGTTTACAGATCTCTAAAGATGGCTATTTATAGCTTGTTACAACCAATCTCTTAACCGACTAGGATTCTATATCTAATTTTAAACGAAAACGAATATTTACAAGTACAACTCGTATCGGAGTTGGTTGTTGCACTCCTGCGGGCCAATCCCCCTTTATCTTCTCTTTGCAATTCACTTTAAGCCCATATTGGCCCAATTGCTCCAGCCTCTTAATCGGCCGATTTCTACCAACTCCATCTGCCAAAACACTGCAGCGCCAATCGACCGATCTCCAACCGTAGCACCAATCGGCCGATTCCTTATCGTGACCTTTTTGACTTGCCGCATCGGCTAATCCTTTCCCCTTTTCGACATCGATTCCATACGTGTCAAAATCTTGCGTCAACACATGCCCCCCAGTTTCCGAGTAAAATATAATCTTTACTTCGAAATTCCTTTCAACTTCCCTTCCGAAACAAACGCATTAAAATATCTTTCCGTTTCGCGGTCTTCTACCTGATGATTGCAATCTTTTCGAAATGGGCGCCTGAGACAACCACTCCCCCAAAAATCGCGTCGACGGCGCGGTAAAAATCCCGCCTTTACCCCTTCTCGGACCGTCCTTAAATATCAGCACGTCCCGCACTTCTTTTTCACAAGCCCACGTCTTCCTTCTTTGGCGTACTAGTTTCCTTCTTCCTCCGGCGCTCCTTTAGCCTCCAATCTCCTCCTCCAGCAATCTCTTTTCATCCACATTCCACACCATCTCCTCGATGGCGACACCATCAGGAACTTCACCAGCACCAGAGACCTCGGCAACGGCTCCAGTGGCGGCGGCCTCAACAGTGGCGGCAGCAGCTCCATCGGCGGCAGCGGGAGCTTCATCGGCGACAGAGGTCCCACCGATGGCTTCAGCGACTGTAGCTTCGCCAGCAATTCCGCCAACCACGATGAGCTTCATCCCGGAGGTACTTACTGAAACTTTTCTTTTTACTTTTCACCGCCAAGGCATCCATTTTAGATCCGTTCTCATTTCTTCCTTTTTACCTTTTTCTAGGCGGTTAGGCACCAGATTACCATTCGCCTTACTGAAACCCCCGGTCTCATCTCTCTCGGCCCTATGGAAAACCCAGATCCAACTGATCTAACCAACTTGGAAACCCATAGAATTCCATTTAAGCAATCGACCATGGACTTAGATCATTGGTCAGACACTTTCAGATCATGGCCGAATGAAACCCCTGGCTGTAAAGAGTGGTATCAAAGGATAGCCACCTCTAAAAGGGTTCAATGGGATGAGCGAAAAATCGGCTAGTGTATCAACTTGTCCTTGTCCCAGATGGAAAGGAACGAGCCCTTAGTGATAGCAGCTTCCTATTTTTGGTCTGACGCTCTCAACGCATTTCTTTTCGAACACGGGCCCATGACTCCCACTTTGGCCGATGTCGTAATGTTGACCGGCCTTGACATCTCTTCTCCTGACACCCCTTTCTGCTACTTGGTCAAGCCGACCCATCGGCTAGAAACAAAAGGAATCGGCGGGTGGAAAAGGTTCATTAAGAGCAACAAGAGCACCGGGACAGTCACAGAGAGGGAGCACACGGCCTTCTTGATGATGTGGCTGGAGAAACACCTCTTCTATGGGAGAGCAGCTGGTCCATCTTCCAACACACAGGCTCTGGCCGAAGCATTATCGATAGGAGCTTCTGTTCCTCTCGGAAAACATCTGCTAGGATCAGCCTATCATATGTTGCACCAGATCGGTGTCAAGTTATCCAAGGGAGAGCCGATTGGAAACCCATGTGGCCCCTGGTGGTTCATCAACCTATGGCTCAATCTGTACATGAGCAAGATCTCACAGCAGCGGGTGGAGCACATGACTTTTCCCAACATCGAATCGGCGGAAAATCCCACCGTACGGCGTTGGTGTACCTCCTTCGGCGAAGCAGCATCGGCTTTCTTTGGTTGCCAATACTCCGCCACCAAGGTAGCCGAATACTTTAGATGCTTCTACAACGGCTTCAGAGAGGAAACAACTAGCTGGTTCCCGTATCAGAGATCGGAACCACTCTTTAAGCTCCCCTCTTGCTTTGACTCAACGACCAACACTTTTGATGATGACCTCACAGATGAGCTGATCAAGCCAGGGATCTTACCGGCGAATTTCTTCTCGGGGAAGGATGCCCCTACTTATGAATTTTATAATCCATCTGTCGCAGCATGTCAATTCGGCTTGGGTCAGCTGCCGATTTATGCCTTCTTCGCCGGCCGTGCAAAATTCCGAGATGAGCTCACCAAAGGTCTCGATTACAGTCGGCTGTACGACCGGGTTCCGGACTCCAGCACCATCGACTTGACCAATTGGATAGTAGCCCCTTTTGCTGTCCAACAGTTCAAACTATGGTGGGCAGAATGGAAACAACATCTCTTCTACGCCTCCCCGGCGATATACTGCAATATCCTGGACCCCGACAACATTGATCCGAATGCAGAGGTATCATTCCTTCCTCAGCCGACTTTGATGTCCTTTTTACTCTTTTCATACCACTGGCTCTTGTTCTTTCTTTCAGTCTGAGAGTCGACTCCCCCCAAGACGCAGCCGAAGCGGTCGGTCGATAGAGGATCGTTATCCGTACATGGAGTTCCCCCTTATCGGCTATCATGCCCCCTCTGTTAATTACATCACCAGCCGATTGAAGCAGGCGCCGAAGAAAATCATAAAGAAGACAAGACGCCAAGTGCGCGCTTGCACGGAATCGGCCGATCCATCCGCGGCTGCATCGGTGGAATCTTTGGTTGTGCCGACTCTCCCGGTCACCGAGGAAGTTGACCCCCAAGCTGCTACAGAAGCCGGAGTGGCCACCGCATCACTATTGCTAGAAGCCATTCAGGTAAACTTGTTTTTAAGTCCTCCCGATTATTCTCCCGACGCTGACTCCTCCCCTATACCAGGCCGCACAAATTGCCCCGGAGGCTCCATAGCAATCGGCAACACCCTAGGCGGCAACCGGAGCACCAGTACTTCCTCCCACTGAGGTACAGGGTCTCTTAACTCAATCCTTTAACATTTAAGCAATGACCTGACCACTTTTGATGTAGGTTATCAGCACGCTAATTGTACCTTCTGAACAGCCACCGGCCAGAGAAGCTCCTCAAGAGGCCGGCCCGAGCAGGACGCCGATAATCGTCGAATACTCCTCCTCCGATGAGCCAATCGTACCAGCTCCTGAACCGAGGGCAACGCTCCCGCAGGCACAAATAGAGGAAATCCGCTTCAAAGAAGTAAGAAGTTTATTATCCGAATCGGTCGATTCGCTATCACCGTCGACTAACTTATTCTTCTTACATTTATTCTTTTGCAGGAACAGGACACTCCCAACAATAGCCTCTTGTCATTTGCGGTTATGCTCTCTGATGACGTGGAGGTCGCCTCTCGTCAAGTTACCTTGAGCTCGGTCCCTGATGACGTCCGCACCAAGCTCGAGAGCATACGGACCCTACTTCAAGAAGACATCGGCCGATTGGTGGAGGACGCTTCACCGATTCGGCAGCTCTTTAGTGACATCAGCGGCCGAGTCCCAAAAAAGGCAAAAGAAGTCCTGGCACCCGCCGCATACATTGAATCGATGCGGATCCCAGTGTTCAGGGCTCTGCGCCATATGGCCGATCGCGCCAAGCTGGCCAAAACTCGTGAGGAGGAAGACTCGTACAAGCACCGGGCCCAAGAGGTACACCATCGGATCCATTTCCTTGAGAACTCCCGCTCCGAAATCGTTGGCACTATAGATCGCCTCAAGTGCCGAAGGGCGAAACTCGCCAAGGAAATGGAGCAGGTGGTCAAGGAGATAGCCATCGAAGAGCAGAAACTTCAAGATCTTCCCTCCGTCACTGCCGGTCTGAAATAGGAGAGGCAGCACTTGGCCCACGAGGCCCTCAGACTTCATCGCCATATGCCAGAAGTTTCAGGATCAGCGGACGACGACCAGCGGGTTTTAGACTCGGCCGATCAAATTAGGCGACGAGCGATTGTGGCCATTAATGCCCTTCTGGGATGAATTGTAAAAGTACAGGCCGTTTTGTAAGAACATTAATATCCCTTGACCGTTTGATGCCCAAACTCAATCTTGACCCGTCCTTCGCGGTGGCCTTTCATTTATTACTTTTTTTACTCTGACGAAACGTGTCTTACCAAACCTTTGCCCTTTCTCTTCCTATAAGTACCAGCCCTGGTACTGCTATCAAGGGTACTCGCCCCGCTCATCCTTTCTCCCTCCGGTTGCGTTGTTCCATCAGGATACTTGCAGAGATGTCTTCTTCATCCTCTTCCTTTTATTCTCCTTCCGTCAACCAGGTACGAGATCTGTCTTTGTTTTTCTTCCTCCAGTCTGATCTTTTAACTAATCTGACTTTAGGCGGTTATGTGTTAATCTTTTTCAGCCGAGACGCCTTAGCCCCGAACTCGAACGGGCAATCGAACTCATGCACTCCGACGAGCCGTTGTTGCAGGAAGACAAGGACTTGATCAGGGCCCATCGTGAAGAACTTAGAGATCACATCTCTGCCGATGTTTAGCAGATCTGGGATCACATTGACAGCAACTGTTATAGGCAGCCGCCAGTCGACAGGAGCCACCCACTCCCTTGTCCGGTCGCCCTTGAAAACGCCGCGGCAGGAACATCTCGCCCAGTGCTGGATCGGAGCCACCCTCTTCCTCGCCAGGTTGAGGCAGAGGCCGTGCTGAAAGATGTGGAAGAAAGAAGCACCCACCTCCTGATAGAATTAGGTCGGATCGAGAGGGAACTCAAGAAGAAGCGCGGTTGAGTATTTTTGTTCTAAGGGCGACTTGTACCATGTCGGCCATGTACCTTATCGTCCGTATCGAATGATAAATCGGCCAATATTGAATGATTACTTTTCCCCTTAAGGCAATTTCTTTCTCCGCATCGGCTATATGATTATCCAGGAATTAACCGTTCTATCCTGTCATGCTCTGCAACCATTTTATGCATCGACCCATATACTGGGATAATATCTTTTCAAGTACCTCCCGTTCAAAGCCCTTGTAAATTCTTCTCCTTCGATTGTCTCCAGAATGTATGCATTTCCCGGAGCGCATCGGCCGATTCTATACGGCCCTTCCCAAGTGGGAGACCACTTACCGAACTTAGGATCTTTAGACCCAATCGGCAGCACCAACTTCCATACCAGATCCCCTTGGGAAAATTGCTTGACTTTAAATTTCTTGTCGTACCACCTGGCCACCTTCTTCTTATTCTCCTCAATGCTAATCAAGGCCCTCAAATGTTGACCTGCCAAATCGTCGAGTTCCCTTTTCATGAGCGAGGACTAGTTATCGGCTGCCAACTGATCCTAAAGCGATGTACGTCTTGACCCCGTTCTCAATTCCCATGGCAATACTGCCTCGTGACCATACACCAGTTGATAAGGGGATATCTTGGTAGACCCGTGGCAGGCCATCCTGTAAGCCCATAAGGCTTCGGTCAAACATAAGTGCCACTTTTTGGGTTGTTCCTCAATCATCCTTCTGATCAACTTAATTATCCCCTTATTGGAAGATTCAGCCTGGCCATTAGCTTGAGCATAATATGGAGAAGAATTTAGCAACTTGATCCCCATATCGGTAGTGAATTTCTCAAACTCTTCTGAAGTGAACATCGTCCCCTGATCGGTTGTGATAGTCTGAGGGATGCCGAAGCGGTAGACAATATGGTCTCTCATGAAGTCAACCATGGCGGCCGATGTTACGGCTTTTAATGGAATCGCCTCCACCCATTTGGTGAAATAGTCCGTGGCTACTAAGATGAACTTATGCCCTTTACTTGATGGAGGATAAATTTGTCCGATGAGATCTATTCCCCAACCTTTGAATGGCCACGGCTTGATTATCGGGTTCATGGCCGATGCGGGTGCGTGCTGCACGTTTCCATATTTCTGACAGTCTTAACACCCTTTATAATATTTGAAACAATCCTCAAGGATCGTCGGCCAATAATATCCATTATTCCTAATCATCCACTTCGTTTTATGAGCCGATTGGTGAGCTCTGCACACACCTTCGTGGATTTCTCCCATCAGGATTTTTGCCTCCTCCATCCCCAGGCACTTGAGCAGAACCCCATCAATCGTTCGGTAGAACAAATCATCTTCTAGTAATACATACTTCGTGGCTTGAAAATGCACTCGCCGATCCACTTTCCTGGACGGATTTTTCAAATAATCGGCAATCTCTTTTCGCCAATCGTCGGCCGCAAGTTCCAGAGTCATGGCGCCTTGAATCGGCCGATACCCAGATGCGTGGTTGGCAAGCCTATTGGCCTCCTCATTATAGTTTCTGGGAATATGCTCGATAATCGTGGACTTGAATTCCTTCAAAAGTTGGAGGCAATCTTCGTAATAAATTCTCAAAACATCATCTTTGCACTCGGACCTTCCTATCAATTGGTCCTCGATGAGCATGGAATCCCCAAAAATTTCCACAGCGTTGGCCTTGATCTCTCTCAATAATTGTATCCCTTTTAGGACAGCCCGATATTCCTTCTGGTTATTAGTAGCTAATGCTTCTATCGGCAGAGAGAAATCATAACTTGCCCCCCGAGGCGATATGAGAACGATGCCGATTCCTGATCCGGCCCCACATGATGAACCATCAAAATATAAAGTTTACGGAACTGGTTCCACGACAACGACTTCTGGTCCACAGTGCTGGGCGACGAAATTGGCCATAACTTGACCTTTGACGGCTTTTGCTGACTCATATCTTAGATCAAACTCTGACAAAGCCAAGATCCACTTTCCAATCCGCCCTTTCAAAATCGGCAACGACAACATGTATTTTACTACGTCATCTTTGCATACGACCACGCATTCTGCCGATAACACGTAGTGTCTAAGCTTTGTGCAGGAGAAGTAAAGACATAGGCACGGTCGCTCTACCGGGGAATATCTTGTCTCGGCATCCAGAAGTCTTCTGCTAACATAATATATCACCCGTTCCTTGCCTTCGAACTCCTGTACCAGCGCCGATCCGATACTCGCTCATCAGCCGATAAGTATAGCTTGAACGGCTTATCAGGCTGTGGTGGGACCAATACGGGTGGCGAGACCAAGTATTGCTTGATGTCTTCCAATGCCTTGCGTTGTTCTTCTCCCCACACGAACTCTTGGTCGGGTTTCAACTTCAGCAATGGCGTGAAAGCTTGAATGCGCTCGGACAGGTTGGATATGAATCTTCTGATGAAATTGACTTTGCTGATTAAGGAATGCAACTCGGTTTTATTCTGTGGGGCCACGACTTTATTGATAGCCGCTATTATTTTCCGGTTGACCTCTATTCCACGTTCATGAACCATAAATCCCAAAAACTGTCCGGCGGATACGTTGAAAGTACACTTGTTTGGGTTCATTTTCAATCCATGCCTCCTCGTGCATTCCAACACTTCCCGCAAATCGGCCAGATGCTCCTGGTGTCCTTTTGACTTGACCACGACGTCGTCGATGTAAATCTCCACCAGTGCGCCGATAAGCTTGTGAAATATATAATTCATGGCCCGTTGATATGTAGCACCAGCGTTCTTCAACCCAAAGGTCATTACCACCCACTCGAACAAACCGAGGTGGCCTGGGCATCTGAAAGCCGTCTTCGAAATGTCTTCTTCGGCCATTAATATTTGATTGTAGCCGGCATTTCCATCCACAAAACTAATGACTTTATGACCTGCGGCTATCGGGCATATACCCTAGGTCCACGAGTAGGCCATGGACGGCCCACCAAGGGACGTACTCGGACAAGATCAGAACAAGGATGGGCGTATCCTACTCGGACTAGTCAAGTATGTTTATGGAAAACTACTCGAGCCATTACCAAGTAGAACTTTGTAATAGTACCCGACCAGGACTCAGACTTGTAACCCTGCCCTCCCGTGTATATAAGGGCGGGCAGGGACCCCCCTCAAAAAAAAGAACCTGGAACAGACCCCAACACACGAGGACAACTCCAGTTCATCAAATACAAACCAATACACAGGACGTAGGGTATTACGCGATCTAGCGGCCCGAACATGTCTAAATCGTGCCCCTGCATCACCATTGATTCCTTGATTCTCGGTGACCCTTACCGCATAAAAGACCACCTAGGGTACCCCCTAGGCGGGCTGTCGGTCTAAAACACCGACAGCTGCTGCGCCAGGTAGGGGGACTTGTCGAGTTTCTCAGCGCGAACTGAATGGCAAAGGTCATCATTAGGCCTGTTTTCTTCATCGAAGCCGGCGCCACCTTCGTTTTCAGATCCTGGCTTTGCGTCGCCGAAGGCTCGGGATCGTTCCGGCGCCAGATCGTCGATGTTCAGGAGAAGAAACCAGAAAATCTGATCAGAAAAAACCAAGATTGCAAAGTCGACGAGTTCAAGTTCGACTACGCGTCGGATTCGACTTCGCCTCGGACTACTCCAACCCTCCGCTCAGGGGTCGGGCGCACCCAACCCCAGGACTCAGGGTCGGGCGAGGCGGAGTTCCACCCTCAAGAGGTCGGGCGCATCCGACCCCGGGACTCAGGGTCGGGCGAGGCGGTGTTTCACACACAAAGGGTCGGGCTCAGCCAACCCCAGGACTCAGGGTCGGACTCGCCTCGGACTCATCGGTCTCAGCCGGTATCCAAGTCGGTTTCGACTTCAAAGCGGTTCCCGCACGGACTCCGCAACGCAACCAAAGTCTACCAAGGTTTTCTTGCTCGAACCCGATCCGAACTCAGGCATGACGAAGACGTCGACTCCGACTCGTCCTATTCACCAGAGATACCGTTATCTGGTCCAGCCTAAGGATTGGTAATAACTTCGACATCACAAGGCAGATTCGTCCACTGGCAACGATTGCGACCACCTCTTCTCGACCGTGACTATGACTCGCGCCTCGTCGCCCATATAGACAACCTACCATATCAAGAAGGCGTTCCACTCATCTCCAACCGCGAGGAAAGTCCCACAGAGATTGCAACATCAAGCTCTGGAAGCTACTACCCAGAAAGGGAGATACTTGTTATTACTCAGAATAACAACCCGGGTACTAGCCAGAACAGAACCCCCAGGCGATTAGCACAAATCGACAACATCTCTGAAGATGAGTCTACAGCTGACGCCCCTCACGGTGAAACCTCCGAGTAGTGCAACCAAAGAAGGGCGCGCAATGCTACTCGAGCCGAGCGACGACAGTTGATGGCCACAAATATTCCCATTACAAATCTTGAAAGGGCTTTCAACGCAATCCAGGCTCAGGAGCACAATACTCCACTCGCGGCTATTGCCTTGTCACACCCGGTTTTAAGGACAAAACCAAGTGCTACCTATATGTATGCCAGGATCAAGTTTCATACATATAGTTACGTCATAAGTGAATAGCAGCAACAGTATCACATAAAAAGATACAAATAAAGACTTACGAAACCATCAGAGATACACAGCTTAAATACTGAAAACGGAGGCTCCAAACTTCACAGGCAATCGACTGGGGGTTGCATACGCCTAGAACTCAGCATCATCTTCGGAACACTTCACACACCTTCTTCTTCTGAGCAGCAGTAAGCAAGGGTGAGTACACTTATGGTTGGTACTCAGCAAGGCCACAAGAAATAACCAGAATAACGATTTGAGTCCATCTTCAAGTTTAATTAATCATGTGAGGGTCCAGGCCGCTCTTAACCGTGAGCACGGCTGATCGATCAGTTTAACACTCTGCAGAGGTGGCACATCTTTACCCACAAGTCGCGTAAAAGTTCAAAAGAACTTTGGACCCAACCATGCGGTGTTTGCAAGGCACCATACCACACTTCCGAGGTGTGATTGCATAGGGACGCTACGAGGCCTTTACAAAGATTCGCTAGCAATGTGGTAACCCGCTAAGGTTTCAGGTCGAAGCGAAACATAGCAGTCCCCTAGTGGGTATAGTGTCTTAGCCAAGCCCACTTCCCAAGAGAGCGAGTGCTATATCCCATCAACGCCTCCCCTCTTGCCCTTCCGGTAAGGTAACCCCAAGCTAGAGTTTCTAATTAATCAGCCAAGATCAGAGCCATTTAGTCTTGTGGTAGCACTGTTTTCCTGGGTGGTCGCTCCATGTTCCGATTAACAAATAATGATCTTGTCTTAATGAAAGGTATAACAGAAGTAAAGCAAGATTAAGCATTGTGTTTAGTTAAACCACCATGTACCAAGTAAGCACTAAGCATGAGCTACCCAACATAAAGTAAACCGGTTGGTCAAGGCAAAGGTAAATCAATCTAGGCGAACCTTAATTGGGACCCATCAATTTAAGCTTAACATGTGCATAGCATAAATGTTGAGTACGAGAAAGTAAAGGTGTATAGGACGAAAAGGTAGTGATCAAGGACACGACTTGAATTCTTGGCCTTGCTCCTGCTGTTCGTACTCCTCGAAGGCTTGATCTGCAACTCCCTCGAACTGCGGGACGTCTACACGCGTCACACGAGCACATACAAGCAAACATAGGCAAAAAGTAAGAAAACAGTACACCAAACATAGGTAAACAGAGAAAACAAGCTTGAAAAGTTGATCTACGCTTTAAAACGAACACGTGGATATAAAGAACGCGAAAAACGGAGTTGAGATGCAAAAGATATGATTAAAACAAGATCCAGGGACCTTTCTGTGAGAAAAACGAAACTTTTAGGGCCTATCCGCGAAAACCGAGGGCTTATACGTAATTACGCGTATAAGCCGAAGGTCTGACGCGTAAAAACTCAAATCCGGACGGCGGGTTGATTTCTGGAAAGCTCAAGGGTCAAACCGAAAAGTGCGAGGGCAGATCTGGAATTATTTTTCAACGTGATCTGGACCGCGGGTTGATTTGCGGAAAAGGTGGGGGCTTAAGAGCAAAAGCGGCGCGGCGCGGTTCGGTTGACCGTTACGCGGTCTTGATTGACTCGCTACGAGTCGTCGGATCTTGATCTGACGGTCGCGGTCGTCCCCGACATCGCGGCGGCGGCGGAAAACAGAACGGCGGCGGCGGCGAGCGGCGGCGAGCGGCGGCGGGTCGTCGGAGTAACCCGAAACAACACCACGGGCATCCGTTTCGCGCGCGGAAAACACCAGAAGAGAGAGGAGAACATGGCGATCTCATTTTGGGGGTCCTCGACGACCGGAGCTCACCGGAGGCGGCGCTTGACGGCGGGGAGGCGGCGGCGGCGCTTGGAGCTCGGGCGCTAGGGTTTGGGGCTTCGGGTGCGGGCGCTTGAGGCCGGGAGGAGGCGGCGGCTTATATAGGGCTTGGGGATAGAGGCGACGCGGATTTAAACCTCCCCGGAGGATTCGGAGCGGAGGGAGTCCCAGGCGGAGACGGCGGCGCGGCGGTTGCGGAAGTCCGGCCGGAGGTGGGAGACGATGGCGGGCCCCACCTGTCGGCGGCCGCGGGCGAAGGCAGGCCGGAGCGGCTACGCGGGCCGGCGCGCGCGCTCGTGGGCTGCGAGGCGGGGGTGAGCGGCAGGCCGCGGTCAGCGGGAAGCTGGGCCGGCAGGAGGAAAAAAAGGAGCGGGCCGAGTGGCTGGCCGGAGGTGGAGTGACGGGCCGCGCGGGAGAAAAAGAAAGGGGCCGGCGCAGTTGCTCCGCGGGCCGGTGGAGGTGCTGCGGCTGGGCCGAAAGAAGAAAAGGGAAGGGAAGGAGAAGAAGATTTCGGCCCAGGGAAAGAAGAAGAAAAAGAAAAAGAAAGAGAAAAAGAAAATGGTTTTGGAATTTGAATTTAAATTTGGAAATTCAAAATTTGAATCAAACTCAAGCAATCAAAATAAATGCACCAGCATGAATGCACAAATAATTCCTATGATGACTTTAATTAAATTAAAGAAATGAAATTAAATGCCTAGAATTTAAATGACACCCTAATTTGAGCAAATTTTAATGAATTTAAATTATTTAAAATTTTGGGTGTTACACGCCTCAATCAACCTTTTAACAACATTGATGCCTCAGGATAGGGATAACGCAGCCACAGCTCAACTCGTGCAGCGCAGCAATGGACTGATCGCGCAACTCGCGGAGCAAGCTTACAAGCTACTCGACAAAGAATCACCAATCTCGTCTGTTCCTCGTATCACATCTCATCAAGAAGGTAGCAGGGCAGCCGCAGACAAGAACAAAGCCCCACGAAATGATAACGCAGTCAACAACCCTCGGCAACACAGCCAAGGTCCAAGCAAGCATAAGGCCCGTGCTCGACATAAGGATGTTGGTAAGGTCAGCTGCACCAACTCGGTTAAAAACATCCGCCCTACTCGGAAGAACCACGAAATATCCAACTTCAGTGATTTGCGAGAAATTCTCAACAGCCGGCGTGAACAGGAAGTCGACAGCTACAACCATTTTCCTGCTTTCACAAACCGGGTAATGAAAACAAAATTACCCGATAAGTTCAAGCCAACCAGA
The DNA here is from genome assembly GCF_000263155.2 of Setaria italica. NCBI lineage: Eukaryota > Viridiplantae > Streptophyta > Magnoliopsida > Poales > Poaceae > Setaria > Setaria italica. The sequence continues at coordinate 25,783,138 of NC_028453.1, read as the reverse complement.
ATCACCAAGTACGATGGCAAGCAAGACCCAATTCAATGGCTACGATGTTACTCGCTAGCCGTCCAAGCAGCCGGGGGCAATAACGACACCAAAGTTATTCATTTCCCCATATGCATGGAACCCGCACCACTGACCTCGCTTGAGTCACTCAAACCCAAGTCCATTGACTCTTGGGCAGACTTGACAAAGGCTTTCACCAACAACTTCACCGGTTCCATCGCTAGACCAGGCAACAAGATCGACTTACGTCAAATTAAGTAAAAAGAAGGCGAGACCCTACGCGACTATCTACGACGGTTCTTCAAAAAGAAGGCTACCATAGTCGACATCTCCGAAACAGACGTCATTGAGTGCTTCCAGAATGGACTCTATGATCGACGAACATACCAAGACTTCGGTCGCCGACGACCAGCTGATGTCTAAGAACTCAAAGTCATGGTGCAACAGTGGGCGGATGAAGAAGACAAAGAGCAAGAACGGTTCGGCTCCCACCGTAACCGCGATCGCAACCACAACCACAACAATGACCCAGATAGAACTCGGCATAACAATGCTAGGAACACCTATTCGAGTAACCACAATCGCAAAAGGAAGCCCGACAACATTGTTGCTGCCATGACCAGCTCCGGGAAAAAGGGACACCGCAGAAACGATGAAGGGCCAACCTTCACTGAGCTACTCAAAAAGCAGTGCCCATGGCATCCGACTAGCAAGCACTCGGCGATAGACTACTACAGCATGCGCCGAGTCATGCAAGACTTACCTGCACCACCACCCCCTGAAGAGTACACCAAGAATAGAGATAAGGGTAAGAATAAAGCCCGCAACGACGAAGATAAAGAAGGTGACTTCCAGACAGCTTCAAAAACCGTCAACGTCATTTTCGGCAGTATCCCAGGCACCGCATCCAAGCGAGCCAACAAACTCGTACTCAGGGAAATCATAGCCATCGAACCAACGGATCCTACACCGTTAAAATGGTCAGAAGTTCCAATTTCTTTCAGCAGAAAGGATCACTGGATAAAATTTTCAGAACTAGGCCGTTTCCCACTAGTCCTGGATCCAGTTGTGGCAGGATCAAAGTTAACCAAAGTACTCATCGATGACGGAAGCGGCCTCAACGTTATCTTCGCCAAGACATTGAGGAAAATGTGCCTCGACGTTACAGAAATGCTTACCCCAACGGATTCACCTTTCTACGGCATCGTGCCTGGAAACGCAGCTATACCACTAGGACAAATTGTCCTTCCAGTCACCTTCGGCACTAAAGAACATTACCGTACCGAGTACATCAGATTCGAAGTTGCAGACTTTGAGACATCTTACCATGCTATACTCGGACGCCCAGCAATTGCCAAATTCATGGCCATACCACATTATGTCTACCTGGTACTCAAAATGCCAGGCCCCAAGGGGGAGCTCACGCTACGAGGAGATCTACGGCGATCCTACGAATGTGACACCGAAGCCGTGGAAATTGCTGCGACTACTCAAGCACCCAGTCCCATGCAACAAGTCTTCTCAGCCTCAAAGAAGCTTAATCCAACCGAACTAGAGATCCCGGAAAACAAGTCGGGGTCCACAAAAGTGAAACCTGCCAGTGAGCAAGACTTCAAATCAGTTGACCTCCAGACAGGTGATCCTTCCAAGACAGCCCTGATCGAAACAGGGCTAGATCCTAAATAGGAATTCGCGCTCGTCAGCTTCCTTCGGGCTAACCATGACATCTTCGCTTGGAAACTGGCTGACATGCCAGGTGTGCCCAAGGAACTGATCGAGCATTCTCTCAATGTCGATCCCAAAGCTACTCCAAAATGGCAACAACTACACCGATTCGCTCAGGACAGACGAGAAGCAATCAAAAAAGAGTTAGCCAAGCTACTCGCGGCAGGGTTCATCAAAGAAGTCTTCCATCCTGACTGGCTCGCCAATCCTGTGCTTGTTCGTAAGAAAAACAACGAATGGAGAATGTGTGTTGACTACACCGACCTCAACAAACACTGCCCAAAAGACCCTTTCGGGCTACCCAGGATTGATCAGGTGGTTGACTCCACCGCTGGGTGCGCTTTGCTATGCTTTCTCGACTGCTACTCCGGCTATCACCAGATAAGTCTCAAAGAAGAAGATCAAGCCAAAACAGCATTCATCACGCCCTTCGGAGCTTTCTGCTACAAAACAATGTCCTTCGGACTAAAAAATGCAGGAGCAACTTATCAAAGGGCCATACAAATGTGCTTCGAAAGGCAACTTCACCGCAATGTCAAAGCTTATGTCGACGACGCCGTCATCAAAACAAGAAACCGGGAGGAACTCATTGCTGACTTGGAGAAAACTTTCTCCAGTCTCCGCGCTTTGCGATGGAAACTCAATCCTACTAAGCGCGTCTTTGGAGTACCTTCCGATAAGCTACTCGGGTTCATCATTAGCCATCGCGGCATTGAGGCCAAACCGGAAAAAATATCTGCCATCACAAACATGCAGGCACCAGCCAGCATTAAGGATGTGCAGAAACTCACAGGCTGCATGGCCGCTCTCAACCGGTTCATCTCGAGACTTGGAGAATGGGGACTACCCTTCTTCAAGCTTCTCAAATGCCAGGACAAGTTCAAATGGACGGAAGAGGCAGACGAGGCACTAACACAACTCAAAGACTTTTTGTTAAAGCCCCCTATACTCACCGCTCCTTCTCCGAACGAAGACTTGCTCCTATACATCTCAGCTACTACCCATGTCGTCAGCACGGCAATAGTAGTCGAACGGTCTGAACCGGGCCACGCTTACAAGGTCCAACGACATGTCTACTTCGTCAGCGAAGTACTCTCGGACTCCAAAACTCGGTATTCACCGATACAAAAGCTCTTATACGCTATTTTGCTCACCTCCCGGAAGTTGCGCCATTACTTCCAAGAGCACAACATCACAGTCATCTCCGACTTCCCGCTCGGCGAAATTCTCCACAACAGAGATGCCACGGGTAGAATCTCCAAATGGGCAGTCGAACTCGAAGCTCTCACATTGAACTTCAAACCAAGGACAGCCATCAAATCCCAGGCTTTGGTCGACTTCATAGCTGAATGGACTGAAAATCAAGTTCCGACACCAGTCGAACGACCAGAACATTGGGTAATGTACTTCGACAGATCCCTCAAACTTGAGGGAGCCGGCGCAGGCGTATTACTCATCTCTCCCAGGGGAGACCAGCTCAAGTACGTGCTGCAAATATTCTGGGAAGCATCTAATAACGAAGCTGAGTACGAAGCACTGCTACACGGCCTTCGCCTCGCAATCTCCCTCGGCATCAAACGACTACTGGTGTACGGCGACTCTCTAGTCGTTATAAACCAGGTCAATGATGAGTGGGACCGGAACAAGGACAACATGGACGCTTACTGCAAAGAAGTCCATAAACTGGAAAACAAGTTCTCAGGCTTGGAATTTCATCACATCGTCCACGACAACAATGTTGCCGCCGACGTTTTATCCAAAATGGGCTCAACTCATGCAGAAGTTCCAGCAGGAATTTTCGTACACGAACTGCGCAAGCCGTGCATACCCGAACAAGTCACACCGCCAGTAGTCCCGGCTGCTGACGTCTCCCGAGAAATCATGATGATAGAAGTCGACTGGAGGACGCCCTTCATCGACTACATCAAAGATCACCAGTTACCATCCGACAAAAATCAAGCTGAGCAAACCTCCCAGTGAGCAAAAAATTATGTTCTAATCGGAGACAAGCTCTACAGGAAAGGTGCATCGTCTGGAGTACTCATGAAGTGCGTCACTAGAGAAGATGGCCAGGAAATCCTAGAAGAAATTCACAAAGGAATCTATGGCAACCACGCCTCCTCGAGGACGCTAGTTGGCAAGGCTTTCAGAGCAGGTTTCTACTAGCCAATGGCTTTGGCCGACGCCAAACAACTAGTTCGGAAATGCCAAGGTTGTCAATTCTTCACAAAACAGAAACATGTACCGGCCTACAAGCTAGTCACAATACCTCCAACATGGCCGTTTGCCTGCTGGGGGCTCGACATGATACCAACTGCGCCTTGAGGATTCAACAGAGTACTCGTGGCAATCGACAAATTCACCAAATGGATCGAGGTCAAACCAGTCACTTGCCCCAAGGCAGACCGGGTCCTCGACTTCTTGGATGAAATTGTACACCGCTACGGTTTTCCCAACAGGATTATCACAGACCTAGGGTCAAACTTCAATAATCACGACTTTTGGGAATATTGCGAGAACAGCGGCATTGACGTCCGCTATGTCTCGGTCACTCACTCGCGAGCCAACGGACAAGTCGAGCGTGCTAATAGCATGATACTCGATGCCCTGAAGAAAAGACTACATGACGTTGGCAACACCAAAGGTGGCAAATGGCTCAAAGACTTACCAAACACTTTGTGGGGCCTCCGTACCCAACCGTGCAAGACTATGGGGCTATCAACATATTTCCTGGTATATGGCTCGGAAGCCATACTACCCGCTGACATCATGTGGCAATCACCATCCGTTGACCAATATGACGAAGAACTGGCAACAGAAACACGGCGAACAGATATCGACAGTCTAGAAGAAACAAGATGCGCAGCACTAGTGCAATCTGCCAGATACCTTGACGGTTTAAGGCGTTACCACGACCGCAACGTCAAGGAGAGATCTTTCAACTCGGGCGATATGGTCCTTAAGCGTATCCAAGATACGTCAGGGTTGCATAAACTCAATTCACCATGGGAAGGTCCTTACATCGTATCAAAGGTTACGGGACCCGGATCTTACAAACTCCAAGAGCTCTTAGGAGAACAAGTACCAAACTCCTAGAATATAGAACATCTCTGTCGCTATTACCCATAGTGGCATCCGAGTAATCACTCCAAGGCAATAACTCACGATTACTACTCGGGCTAACCTCCCGACTACCGACTTCAAGATATCTCAGCTTCTACAAGAGTTTTCAGCTTAACAAGGATCACTGCCCTGATACAAAATCTCAGTATCAATATTTCATTACTGAAACAAGGATACATCAAGTTACATACGAGTACAAGTACTCGGAATACACAAAGACTACAAGCAACTGCCTACTGGCGGGCTGCATTTAAGCCTCAGGCTTTTACTATATCACAAGGCCACTCAGGTCCGCCGACCACAAAGGGAAGGGCCCACACGCAAGGAAGCTACGCAAAACGCAGCCATATCCAGGTCCTCTACCCAAGGCAATGCAGGAACTCCAGCATTGACACTGCCTTGATAGTGGCAACGATGGACCCGACACGACGCGCCTAGAGGGAACCAAGGCTACTCTTTTGCTAGCCTTGCGGAGCCAATCTACTCTACGACCGCACCTCCACCTCTCTCAGAGCGGGATAAAGACCGCGGCACTCATCACCCATCACTCGCGAGTTCCAGCGCGTACTCCACTGGATCACGAGCTGCAAGATGAGGCGTGCGATGAAGCCTCATACGAGGATTCTTCTAGCATCGCGGCTATCCCTACGAGCGCAGGAGTCTGTGGAGGGAAGGTGGCCTCAATCTACGAGGAATCTTCTAGCACCGGTGCACTCTTGGGTGGCTCTCTACACTCAAACAGAAGCAACCGAAGGCAATCCATCGCTACTCAGGAACTTGGTTTGGTTCGCTCTCCAGATGGCTCTATTTATAGCCAAAAGATGCAACTACCACCTGCCCAAGAGTTACTGTGCACCCGTGATCAATGAGTCTGACGACTCCTAACTCTGCCCACGTGACAGTACTTATGCCACAAAGGACAAAAAGAGTACAGTACACCCGTGCATCCACAAATGACAAAAGAGTACAGTACACCCGTGTCCCTCGAAGAGCAGAGTACTCGGCAGCATTGCGACTACTTGACACTTGGAACCACTCCAAAGTCAAGCGCGGCCTACACTCTCACCATTATCTTGGGGGCTCAGACTACTCCGATCATCTGCTCAAGGGTCAAGCTCACCCGACCCCAGGACTCAGTGTCGGGCGAGGCGGAGTTTCCCCCCCCCCCTCGGGGTCAGACGAGGCGGAGCTCCTCCCCCAAAGGGTCAGGCTCACCGGACCCCAGCACTCAGGGTCGGGCGAAGCAAAGTTTTCCTCCTCAAGGGGTCGGGTGAAGCGGAGTTTTCCCCAAAGGGTCGGGCTCAGCCGACCCTGGGATTTTGGGTTAGCCAGCACGGAGTAAAACTACTCTTCGCAAGACAATCACCTCAAGCAATGGGCAAGTATTCATTTATCAAGTGTTGTTCAAAGTACTCGACACAAATACAAGAGTACATACAAAGCTCAAGGATCTTCTAAAGAGAAAAACTCCGACATCTTCGATGCAATAGGCTCCGCCTCCTCGAGGTACTGCGCATATGCTTCTTCTGTGCAGTTGCGAGCCACGCCATCACCAGCTACCGCCAAGTTTGCCCTCGGGTAGTAGGACTTCACAACTGCAAGGACTTGTCTGCAAATAGTCTTGCAAAGTCCCACCACTCTACTCGGGGCAGCCTTCAATCGCTTGACTAGTGATTGTGGTCCTGCGCCTTCTTCTACGGGGGCTATGGCGTTCACCAAGTCTTCAACTGCTACAGTTAGCTCCTGGAGTTCGAACCGAAGTCTTCCCATGGTCTGGGCATGATCTCTGCATGCCACCATGGCCATGGCAAGCATCACGCCATTTTGCATCTTTCGGTCCCGCTGATGTTCGCAAGCAGCCTGTGCTTCCGTCAGCGCAGCTCGAAGATGTTCAGCTTCATCCGCCACTCGGTCGTGCACGTTTCTCCAGTCGAGAACTTGGCTTCGTGCAGCTGCCTCTTGCTTCTTGAGATCTACAAGACAACAAATTCAATCACAGCTGACTACAGTCGGGCATACTCAGAGTAGGCAAAATACTTACCCTGATACTTCTTGTTCAGCGACTTGTAGCGGCTCTCCAATTTTTGCTGCAGGACCGCATGATCCGTACGCTCCACAGCAAAAGATTTTGCTCCAACTTCATGAACCCTCAGAGCTTCTGTCAGTCAGGCACATTCTTGCTCCAGTTGATGACTTCTTTCCTGAAAAAAGTCCGAATATGGAGTGGTGAGTTTCAAGCCTAACAACTACTCAGGTCATGCAACAACTCAACAAGGAAATTTACCTGGAAGCTCCGGAAAACATCGATGGCCTTCTGGAACTCCAAGTTGGATGGCAGAGTGACCACCGGTCTTTGAGTACTTTCCGCAAGATGAGGAGTTGTACCCAAAATAGCACCTACATCATTTATCGTCAGTCAACCGCCTGCTACAACTACAATAACAAGACTACAGAAACATACCTGAAGCAGTTGCTTCTTTGGTTTTTTCAACATCCACTACGGCCAGCGATCCGCCAGAAGATGTTGATAAGCCAGCACTTCCTGAGCCCGATGCAGCGGCAGGAACTTCCACCGAACGGATGACATCTTGGAGCATCGACATGGTAGCTCCAAGACGACCGGCGTCAACCCCGAGCACCTCCTCAACGACTAAATCCTCAAATGGAATAGATATTGAAGTTGAGGGGTCCGGCCCTACCCCTGTTTCTACAGGGATAGTTTCCTCTGCATCTCTGCACCAAAATGCGTCACTACGTGATTTCAAGCCAACTCAAAGTCAGTCAAACAGACAAGAAAGCTCACCGGGTTGAACGTAGCAGCAATCGCACACGTTTCTTCTCGGCAACAGGCGGCCGAGTACTGGGCGCCGCGGGAACAGCTACCAGCGCTGTCTTCTCACTAAGGCCTAAGAAAGCCAAAGTCAAGACTACAGTACCACTCAAACAAATACACTCAGAAGGGACAATGCTTACCACTAGCGATCACATTGGACAGCAAAGTACCAGTAGCAAGTACTGGCGACACCTCCTTGGCAACACCCGCTGCTCCAGTAGGCAGCCCCAAGACTGCTTGATCAGCGACGGGCAGCATGGCAGCTGATGGAGTTGGCACGGATAGCTCGGGGCTACTCCAGTTTTTGTTGATGGCACCTTCTCCGGCACCATGTCAACAGATACATTACCAACTTCTGGGTCAGTCACGGCCATTTCTTCAGAAACAGCCTCATCATCAACAAGCACCGTATCTACAGCCTTTACGAACAAGACAAAATTCATCGCATCAATAGCCAGTTCAAATTCATCAGCTACAGATACGTTCATGACTACATACCTTGGTACCCCGAGACTTCTCAGGAGTTGAAGCAGACTTAGCCGCAGACATCTTGTGGACTACTCTGCGTCTCTTGACAGGAGGAGAAGGCTCGTCCTCCGACTCCTCAGCGACCACTTCTGACTCTTCTTCTGACTACGCCAAGTAGCCAGCAAGAACTCGAGACTACAAACAACAAGTCGGTATCAACAACAAGTATCACATACGTCAAAAGAAGACAAGTCAAGTGCAAAAGACACACCACTTCTGGCTCATACCAGGCGTCATACTAACGCAGAGCCGCAGGGATTACTGGTACTCCCTGATAGTTCCTGAAAAACTTGGCCAAGAGCGCCTCTACGTCATCATCGGATATATCCTCATCGGACATACGCGGTGGATCTTTAAGACCTGCATACTCACTTCCCGAGTGAGCACGTTGCTAAAGTGGCTGGACTCTTCTCTTCAGGAAGCTGGCCGCCACATTGATTCCAGTCAGACCGAGTGCCTTCAACTCGGTAATCTGCTGCATCAGGTGATCCAACTCGGGAGTGTCTTCGGGCTCGCTCACCCAGTTTTCCGCGTGTTTGGGCACGTGACCAGTCACCACAGGCAGGCGAGGATCGTGGTTCCCAATATAGAACCACCTCTTCTTCCACTCACCATGGGAATCAGTCAAGTTGTACTCAATCTATGCGCCCGAGTTCCTGAGTTGGAACCCGGCACCCCCGAAGACTTCCGTCCTTTGGGCACTCGGCTGAGGCTTACAACGGAACAACTTCCTAAACAACTCGAGACTCGGAGGAACTCCCAAATACACTTCGCAGAGGTGTACGAAAATCGACATATGCAGAACACCATTGGGGTTCAAATGCACGAGTTGAAGCTTATAGTACTCAAGAATACCTCTGAAGAAGTCGGAGGTGGGCACTGCCAACCCCCTTTCCACAAAATGTGCGAGCATCACCGTCTCACCTGGATGTTCCTCAAATTGCCACGCATTGGGAAACGTGGGACGCCACTCAAGAATCTCCTTCGGCTGCAGGAGCTTTGCGTCGACTAATGCTTGGACCGCTTCCTCCTTCATCACTGAATGTTGCCACGTTGCCCCCAGCGGCGGCGGCACAGTCTGGTTCATCGGCCCCACCTTCGGCACCGGCAGCACCAGCTACTTCCCCTTCTTGGATTTCTCCTTGCTCGTCACCGGAGCCTTGCCCTGGATCTTCTCGGGTTTCTTGCCCATCTTCTTGGTGCGCATCCGATAGACTCAACTTCAAGCTAAAACGGCACTGTCCCTCGGATCTCCCTCAGGGGACGACAATGGCGGCGGCGGCACTTGCAGCGGGGCAATTGTGGAGCAAAAGAAGGGGAAGCGGAAAAAACAGATCTGATTACCGTACGGTGTAAAATCAACCGAAAGGGGACCTTCCAGTTTTATCTCCGCCAGCTCCGGTTTCCACGCGTCAGTTGCGCAACGGACAGATTAATTGCAGATTAATCGCCTTTAATACTCAACGGCTACTCCTTTCAACGGACTGCTGACCACTTCAATGACAGAGATCGCCCAACTGCTCGGGGGCTGCGGGTACCATACCCGTTGGTCAGTTTTTTCTTTTTTCCCAAGATCTCCAAGGGTAAAAAGGACAAAAGTTGGTTTGACCCTAAGCCTGACTCTTCGACTCAACCTAAGGCCCGGGGGCTACTCCATATGGAGTGCGATTGACATCGCACTACGATATAAATTACTCGGGAAAGCAGAAAGAGTACCTTCCAACCACGCGACAGTACTCGAGCACTTCAGTCTGCAACCTCTAAGACTAGCTACTCGGATAGTGCCCGCAGTGCCCAAGACTGTGGTGCACGACTACAAAGTACTAGGGGGCTTGTCGGGCATATACCCCAGGTCCACGAGTAGGCCTTGGATGGCCCACCAAGGAACGTACTCGGACAAGATCAGAACAAGGATGGGCGTATCCTACTTGGACTAGTCAAGTATGTTTATGGAAAACTACTCGGGCCATTACCGAGTAGAACTCTGTAATAGTACCTGACTAGGACTCAAACTTGTAACCCTGCCCTCCCGTGTATATAAGGGCGGGCAAGGACCCCCCTCAAAAAAAGAACCTGGACAAGACCTCAACACACGAGGACAACTCCAGTTCATCAAATAAAAACCAATACACATGACGTAGGGTATTACGTGATCTAGCGGCCCGAACCTGTCTAAATCGTGCCCCTGCGTCACCATTGATTCCTTGATTCTCAGCGACCCTTACCGCATAAAAGACCACCTAGGGTACCCCCTAGGCGGGCTGCCGATCTAAAACACTGACAGTGGCGGCATCTATTAACACATCGGTTGTCGTCATCGGGTACCCTTCCATTGGCGTAGCCTGATTAAGGTTCCTGAAGTCAATGCACACTCGCAGCTTCCCGTTCTTCTTGTATACGGGCACAATATTGGAGATCCACTCGGCATAACGGCACTGCCGAATAAATTTTGCTTATATCAGTCTTGTAATCTCGGCCTTTATATCAGGTAGAATTTTAGGATTGCACCGTCATGCGGGTTGCTGACATGGCCGATATCCCGGCTTTATGGGCAATCGGTGTTCAACAATGGACCGGTCTAGACCAGGCATCTCATGATATTCCCAAGCAAAACAATCTTTAAATTCTTTCAATAAATTCATCAATTTACATTTATATTATGGATCCAAGCTACCACTAATGTACATCGGCCTTGGCTTGGTGCCATCACCTAAATCTATCATTTCTAATCAATCGGCCGACGTAAACCCGTGCCCCAGCTTCCCGTCTTCTCGAATGAATTGATCCATCTAATCTGAATCTTCAGAGCCGACTGCTCGGATCGGCTGTAGGCCAAAATCGGACACTTTCAGGAAATTGATGTCCCAAGTCCTCCTGGATATTCACTTGACGTGTTCGCAGCTCCATTATTATGCGTTCGCCGCAGCAACGCTGTAGGCGGAATCGGCGGTGACTATTTCGATGTTGTCGCCGACCCATTGTACGAGGCATTGATGCATTGTAGACGGGACGCAGCAATTCGCGTGTATCCAGTCGCGACCAAGTAACATATTATAGGACCCTTTGCCATTAATAATAAAGAAAGTGGTGGGAAGGGTCTTACTGCCGATGGTGGCGGGAGACACGTTGCCTTCCAAGTCTTTGAGCATCATGTCCGTTTTGGTCAGATCTTTGTCGCTTTTACCCAATTTCCAGAACATGGCGTACGGCATGATGTTGACTGCAGCGCCTCCATCCACCAGTAGTATGGTGACAGGTCGGCCATTGACATGCCCCTTGAGGAACAACGCCTTGAGGAACAGCGCCTTGAGGTGCTGCCATTTTTCATCTTCGGGTTTCTCAAAAGTGGCCGCCATTGGCTCCAAAGCCAATTGCGCCATCTGTTCCTCCATCTCTAACGTGTCATATTGGTCAGCGGGAGCCATGAACTCCATCGACAAGATGAAAACCATGCTGACATCAGCTGTCGATTCCTGGTTGTTGTCGCCTTCCCCACCATGTCTTTTGGGGCGCCAAACCCGAGACCTGTTGTTCTTCTTGTCCATCATCTATCGTTGCTCTTCCTCCTATTGTTCCCATTGGCGCAAACACTGGATCCTTCATTTTTGGGATTTGGTCAACCCATCAGGGCACCACCTAGGGTTCATTGGTTTGCCCGGCAGTCTGGCGCGTTCCCATTCTGGCTCTCGCCCCAGGGGATTTTCATCTGACACGCGAGCATCGGCCATCTCCTCTAGCCGATCGTGTGCACCGACTCTGTCCCCTGGTCAGTCGTGCTGGTCGGTCCTGCCCATCGGCCTATCGTATCGCTCGCGCCTGTCCCTTGGCTGATCATATCAGTCACTTCTGCCCCCCAGCCGATCATGTACTGAAAGGTGCTGATCGTCTTGCTCGCGCCAGTTTCTGCTGATTTGCTCTGATTCTCTGTCCCTAGAACGAGACCTTCTGAACGGGCGATTGTTGTAATATGGACCACTGCACTCTGGGTAATTATCGGCCGATGGCAACCTGAGGTTATTTTCCCAGCAATGGATAAAAAACAGGCATCGCCAATGATCTTCGTGTCGTCGTATCATTTACTCACGAAACCTTGAACTTTCCTAATGCCGCTGGTACTTGTTGAGCAAAAATTGGGAAGTGATGGGTCTGCGTGGTCCTTCCAATCCTTCGCCTTCATCATCCATCGGTCTCTTCCCTTTGACATCCTCGGGTACAGCCTGATTCCTGGGGTCCACGGCGCCGCTCTTTTTAGCCGATTCTGATGTCAGCACTTTGGTTTGAAGCGCGTTCCTTCCTGTATCAACCATGTTGGTGGGGAAAGGATGCTGATCAATCTTCATCGGCTTTGCTGGCTTTGTCGGCACCTCAAATTTGAGCCTGCCTTGCTCAATGGCCGATTGTATCTGCTGACGGAAGATCTTGCACTCATTTGTGTCATGGGATGTGGCATTATGCCATTTGCAATACTTCATCTTCTTCAGCTGCTTGGCCGATGGAATCGTATGGTAGGGTGAGAGCTTGATCTGTCCTTCTTGGAGGAGTAGGTCGAAAATTTTGTCGGCCTTTGACGTGTCGAAACCGAATGCCTCTGGTTCCTTTTTCCCGAAAGGACACGATATCGGCTTTTTCCCCTTAACCCACTCTGCTAGGCCGATTTCCACCTCCTCTTCGGATGCGGATCCTTCTAAGTATGCCACCTTCTTCTGAAAATTCCTCCGTTGATCAAAGGGGCGTACCTCCTGACCAGACAGTCGGTGTACGATTTGACTCAGGCTTTCAAACTCCTATGAAGCATATTTCTCTTTGATGTGCGGTAGGAGACCCTGGAAGGCTATATCGGCCAACTGTGCATCGGTCAGGACTAGGGTGTAGCACTTGTTTCTGACCTCCCTGAACCTCTACACATATGTGGACACTGGCTCGTCGCTCCTTTGCTTGAGGTTGGTCAGATCTGAGAGCTTCATCTCATGCATTCCCACGTAGAAGTACTTGTGGAACTGCTTCTCCAAGTCGGCCCAAGTAACTATGTAGTTGGGTGGTAGTGTAGTGAACCACTGGAAGGCCGATCCGGATAGAGATGATGAGAACAGACGCACTCGTAGGGCATCCTGTGTAGCCGCCTCCCCACATTGGATGATGAATCTGTTCACGTGCTCCATAGTTGAAGTGTCATCAAGCCCCCAAAACTTGGTGAAGTTGGGAACTTTGTACCGATGGGGAAACGGCAGTAGGTCGTAGGCTGGTGGATACGGCATTCTGTACGTGTAAGTTTGTACCTTCAGCTTCAAACCGAATTGATCTTGAATCACTGCTGCTATCCTTGCCGTCCAGTCTACTTGCTATTGATGAACTACTGGCTGGGGAGCCGGCACATATTGGTAGATCGGCGGAGGGATGACCGGGTGATGAACAAAAGCGTGCGGCGGGTTCTGTCGTGATGTGGCCGGCTGCGTGGTCGACGCCTGGTATCTTAGCGAACCGGCCGCTTCGTCATATAATATAATCGGCACAGCACCCCAGAGCGCCTTGGCAGTATCTGCCCCCCTGCCAACTTCAGATGTGGCTGGTTGATGCTGCGGGATTGTCGGCCGAACGGCCAATTGGAATGGTGCCTGGGTAGGAGAGCCTCCATAACCGGCCAATTGATCTTGGACGGCCATCGCCGATGGTGCCCCCCAAGGCACTGAATTTAACGGTGATGATTGTGCAGAGGAAATCTGAACAGATTGAGGTGGTGCTTGTGACTGGAGTGTTGGGATACTAGGTAGGCTACACTAGCTCAAAACAAAATTTCTACCGCGTATAACCAGGAAGAACTGCCGTATAAGGATCACGGGATTACCACTCGACGCACTACTGGTGCGGAAGATGTAGATATGCGTCGGTGTAGTGAAGACGATCACGTAGTCATATGTAGTCGATCAATGTAGTCGTACGTAGTCGATCACGTCCAGCAGCTCCTCAGCAGCTCGTCCACGTGCAGCAAGATCGCCTCCGGTGCCGCGGCTCGTCGTCGGCTCGTCGTGGCTCGTCGGCGGCTCGTCGATGGCTCGTCCAAGTGCTGCAGGCGCAACACCTCCAAGGTATCCACACGTGCGGGAAGGAAGCGTCGCAAGCCGAACTGCTAGATCCGCGAGTTGCAACAGGCGAGGGCGTGGGAGGCGCGGCAGGTGTGTTTCGCCAAAAAGGTGTAAACCCTAGGGCGCCCCCACCCCTCTATTTATAGAGGTTCCTGATGGGCCTCTGGATCCGAGGCCCATTAGTACTCCTAAACCTAATCCAACTCGGATCAGATCCGAATTGGGCTTCCAGCCCCTTAAGTGTGTGACCCTATGGGTTCGGATACGTATAGACATGGCCCGAGTACTCCTACTCGGCCCAATAGTCGGTAGCGGCCTCTAGCAAGACGTGCCAACTCCTATACGCACACGAAGATCATATCAGACGAACCATCACAACATAATATACATGCTATTCCCTTTGCTTCACGATATTTGGTCTAGCTTCAAGCCGACCGCTCTTTCTCGATCCTGTGATTCGGAATCCCTTTGTAGGTTAACTCTTAACCGTACGTAGCATGGCCATGCATTTTCGGATCCGATCACTCGAGGGGCCCAGAGATATCACTCTCAATCAGAGAGGGGCAAATCCCATCTTGATTGACCATGTCTCATAGCATGCTTCTTGACAAACCCGAAAGCTACCTTTATAACTACCCTGTTACGGCGCAGCGTTTGATAGCCCCTAAGTAGGTCGATCCACATCTAGAATACATGCGACAATCTCAGGTCTAAGGACAAAGCGTATATGTTGTTTAAAGAGAGAACTACTTCTCGTGTTGGGTCAGTCCTAACACATGTCTCCACATGTGTCCACATTATTAGTTCAACATCTCCATGTCCATGACTTGTGAAACATAGTCATCAACTAATACATGTGCTAGTCTAATATTCATGTGTGTCCTCACATGAACTCCGACTAGGGACAACTTTAGAATAACCATACAAGTAAAGAGTTTCACATACAATTCACATAATTGCAAATCAATTCAAGTAGCCTTTAATGGATATTCAATGAACACAATATACAAATCATGGATACAAATGGAATATCATCATCTCTATGATTGCCTCTAGGGCATACCTCCAACATGGAGGTATGGTGCACTGTTGTATCCTGGGTGCACTGGAGGCGAAGGAGCGCCAGGTCCTCCATGTTGAGCTTGGATCGGCTGAGAAGCCGAGTGGGATGTGCTTGGAAAACTCCTGACTGGGGCTGTGACAGGTGGGGCGTACGCCGGCCCCTGGTATCCTTGAGACACGTCATTGGCCAGGGAGCTAATGATGGCATTGTATACCGTATTGGTTATCACCGTGGATTGATCGATGAAAGCCTGGTAGACAGACTGTTGAACCATCTCGGGCATTTTGCCCGAGTCCTCAGTGATTGTAATCTGGCGGGGAGTTGGAAAAGGAGCTTTCTTGACAGTTTCCCCGCTCCTGGTACGACTGTAGGATTGTAGGCATGTCTTCTGGTACTATGCTATCTGCCTTTCCAACTCTTCCTTCTGGTCGTCCTTGAGGTCTGCCTCCGTCACCTCGATGATGTTGTCTTTGGAGATTTCGGCAGCTTTCGACATTGTAGTGGTTGAAATGGTTCCACCGAGCGTGCCAAAAGTGTGTTGGCGCTAAAAGTCAGCCGATTGACTCTCAGCGTCGAACACTTACCCGGGAGAATCTGCTTAGCTCCTATTCGGGTAATCGCCCTGGTTGCGGTTCGCACGGCATGCCAGCCAATCTGACCTGTTGATTGGCAAGGAGGAAAACGTGTCAAATCCTAGGGGCTGTGATCAGCTAAGGTTCCGATCTCGAGGAAGCTTATCAGCGAATCGGCCAATTTGCTACAACAAGGTAATCGGCTATGGTACAGCCGACAACTAGGTAACGTTTGTGAAGAAAACTACCGGAGTAAACGAGACAACGCTACAGGAGCAGCACTTGAAATAGATCTAATCGGCTATGCAAAAGCGATAGATAAACAATAAAGATAAATAAGCTGAAAGCTCTAATTTCAAACTGGATAACTGGTGATAAAACTAGAACAACAGGTAAAACCTAGAATTCTAGTAAATATCGATAACTGGTGAATAAATCTAAACGAAATGACAGCGATGCACCTGAAGTTAATGCTTAGATATTACTCGATAAACGGAACTTACAGAATCGGCCGGAGATCGTGTCGATGCAGCCCTACCAACCCGTACGAACTCGTGAAAGAAGAAAGGTATTGGCGAAGTCGCCGACTTGAAAGTAAAGTATGAGGAAATAGTAGATTGTTGTATTAATTTGATGATGTTTACAGATCTCTAAAGATGGCTATTTATAGCCTGTTACAACCAATCTCTTAACCGAGTAGGATTCTATCTCTAATTTTAAACGAAAATGAATATTTACAAGTACAACTCGTATCGGAGTTGGTTGTTGAGCTCCTGCGGGCCAATCCCCCTTTATCTTCTCTTTGCAATTCACTTTAAGACCATATGGGCCCAATTGCTCCAGCCTCTTAATCAGCCGATTGCTACCAACTCCATCTGCCAAAACACTGTAGCGCCAATCGGCCGAGCTCCAACCGTAGCACCAATCGGCCGATTCCCAATCGTGACATTTTCGACTTGCCGCATCGGCTAATCCTTTCCTCTTTTCGACGCCGATTCCATACGTGTCAAAATCTGGCGTCAACACTCGCATCAATAAATAATTCCACATTGAGGTGAATATATATATATAATGACCATAATATATGATATGAAATAAATGTTGATAGCCACAAATAAAAAATCCAACATCTCCCACTTAGCTAAAACATTTCAATCAATAACTTGAAGTCCCATGTCTTTAGTATGCTTAGAAAATAATTCCCGACTAAGTGGCTTAGTCAATGGATCTACAACCATACTAGTACTAGGCAAATAAACTAAACAGACACTTTTGAGTCTATTTATTACATCACGAATATAATGATACCTTCCCTCAATGTGCTTACTTTTACTATGGAATTTAGGATCTTTAGAGACCTTGATCGCGCCATATTATCACAAAAAATAGTGACAGGTTGTGATGCACTTTCCACGACCTTAAGTGATGCAAGAAATTCCCTTAGCCATACGCCTTCCTTTTCTGCTTCAGATGTAGCAATGTATTCAGCTTCCATGGATGAAAGAGCAAACGAATTCTGCTTCTTACTACACCAAGAAATTGCACCTCCTGCCAAAGTGAATATATAACCAGACGTAGACTTCCGGTCATCCAAATCTCCTAGCCAATCAGCATCAGTATAACCCTGCAACTCAAGATTATGACCGTTAAAACATAAAGAATAGTCCAAAGTTCCTTTGACATAACGCAGTACATGTTTGATTTGTTTCCAATGTTCTTCCCCATGACTCTTTTGATATCTACTAAGAATTCCAATAGCATGGCTAAGGTCAGGTTGTGTGAATAACATGGCATACATACGACATCCCAAGGCTGAAGAATAAGGAATATCCTTCATTCTTTCTTTTTCCTCAGGAGTACAAGGACATAATTCCTCACTGAGTTTAGTTCCCTTTACTAAAGGTACAGTAGCAGGTTTGCAATATTCCATAGAAAATCGTTTCAGAACACTTCGAAGATAAGTTTTTTTGACAAACTAAGAAGTCGTTTATTCCGATCTCTATGTATTTCCACTCCTAAAACATAGGAAGCTTCCTTTCATATCAAATTTAGAAGACAACAATATAAGCAATAAGAATATCACTTCCACCAAATGTATTTAGCTTTCACTTCCACCAATGTTACTTTATCATTAGAAGCAATAAGAATATCATCAACATATAAACACAGTAACACAAAGTTGCCACCACTAACTTTAGTATATATGCAATAATCACCTTCCATCATTGAAAAACCATATGACGTGATAGCATTATCAAAAAGAATGTACCATTGGCGTGAAGCTTGCTTAAGACCATAGATTGATGTATTTAATTTGCAAACAATGTTTTTATTTCCTTTTTCTCCAAAACCTTCTGGCTGCAACATATATATTTCCTCTTCCAAATGCCCATTAAGAAAAGCAGTGTTCACATCCATTTGGTGGAGTTCAAGATCATCATAAGCCGTCAAAGCACTGATAACACGAATAGAAGTAAACTTTGCAACAGTAGAAAAAGTTTCCACAAAGTCAACACCTTCCCTTTGTGTAAAGCCTTTAGCAACAAGCCTAGCCTTATATTTTTCCACTTGACCTGCTGCATTAAGTTTCCTTTTCAAAATCCATTTGCAACCTATGGGCTTAGGGTTGTTTGGTAAAGAAACGAGTTCCCAAACTTTATTTTTTTTCATCGAGTTTAATTCTTCCCGCATTGCTTCCACCCAAAGTTTTGATTGTGGATAACTAATGGCCTCAGTGTAAGTCTTTGGATCTTTCTGCATAACAAACCCAGCTCTTCCGCCGTGTTGTACCCGGGTCAAACATGTACGTACATAATAAACATTCCAGTAGAGTCAATCTCAACTTATTCCTCTATTGTATTCCAGCACAAACGTCCTCGGCACCTTGAGTACAAATTCCTCAAGTTAGATTCCGCATCAATAATTCCCATGTCACTCGCATCAATAAATAATTCCACATTGAGGTGAATATATATATATATATATATATATATATATATATATATATATAATGACCATAATATATGATATGAAATAAATGTTGATAGCCACAGATAAAAAATCCAACATCATGAAGGAAATTGTGGGCTATGCGGTTTACCCTCTATTCCTCTGCCTTATCCGTGGTGCCGCTCACAATACATAATGAGGCTAGAGGGTAGGGACCTATTGTTGACACCAAAAGCTTGTTAACACAAAAATTTAGAAATGTGCTCTAAAAGGAAGGTATCGGCCCATGATGCAAAAAAAATAATGAAATCTCCTAAATAAGGCTGAAGAAATAAAAAGCAAGAAAAGGAAATCAATGCACGCGGCAAGAATTGAATAAAATATTCTGAAGATAGAGTTGGTTAGGATAAGCTTGATTAGAGATAGAGTTGGATTAGTTAGAGATAGAGTTTTGATTAGAAAAGATTGTGTACATGACTTGCCTTGTATGTGGTGTGTCAGAGGCCATCTGCCCTATAAATATAAGAGGTCGTGACCATTGTAATTTTTATCACACGATCAATATACAACACATTTATCTTTTATTTACCTTTTTAGCTTCACGCCATTTCATTAGGAATAGGAGTAATGTAGTTTCTTGACGAGTTCCTTCTAGCAAGTTGGGCTGCATCGACCTCGATCTCCGGTGAGCTGCAAAGTTCCGTCACCAGGTGTTCTAGGCTTTAACCACCGGGCGCATCGCTGTGGTTTCGTCTAGTTTCATCTACCAGTTATCGAATATCTTGGATCTTCGACTTACGGCGCATCGCTTCTGTCTTGATCTACGGTATTCACCAGTTATCCTACCTTGATTAAGTTTGCATCGGCTAATATTTATCTGTTCTTTCATCTTGCCATTCAGTTTGCTTTAATTAACTTTAGATCGGTTCATCATAGACGATAGATCATTTAATAGCCTATTGCATCTTAATCTTGGTTACCCCTCGAGTGTTGTTGGGAGTAAGTTCCGCTGTGATTGGATTCATCGGCTAGCGGGGTTCAGATTAACGTCCTGCTAAATATTTCTAGACTGCAACTATCGGGCGCATCGTTGTGGTTTCACCTAGAAATATTGGTGGTGACGTTAGTTTAGATCTCATCGGCTTGTGGCTCTAGCTGTGGTGGAGCAACAACTCAATAGCATCCTATTTTCTATCGACCGTCTGGCTAATAGTTATTGTAAATTATATTAAATCGGCTGGATGGCCGATGAATCACTCACATTCATTAAAGGTACTGGAATCGGCTTCACAGCTAATATATTTGTCATGATTTATTTTGTTGCACCATTACGCTACTATGCCAGGATTATATCGGTCTGATCGGCCGGTTGCCTCGAACTTCACAACGACTATCATCTCCTTGTCAGTTGAATGGTCAAACTGACTGGCACGCCCGCGCACACCACGCGCGCCAATTTGGATTCTGCACTGGAGTTAAGCAGATCTCCCAGGTCCTCATGTGGTGATGCAGGGTCCACTACCGTCGGTATTTTGCGTCAACACCTATTTATAGACTCCACTTCCAGGTGTAACAAATATTCCATCTGTGTTCCGGAGAAATCCGTGTGACTCCTGAACCATGTCACCAACCACGATCAGACAGGTCAGTTTAATGAGTCTAAAATATATTAGTCCCTAGCACACATGTGTGAGTCACATGCCATGATCAGTTGTATATATGAGATCAATTCCAATCTGATCATGTGGGTTAACAGCCTGCAGAGCCGATCCTGCATAACAAATCCAGCTCTTCCGCCGTGCTGTACCCGGGTCAAACATGTACGTACATAATAAACATTCCACTAGAGTCGATCTCAACTTGTTCCTCTACTGTATTCCAGCACAAACGTCCTCAGCACCTTGAGTACAAATTCCTCAAGTTAGATTCCGCATCAATAATTTCCATATCACTCGCATCAATAAATAATTCCACATTAAGGTATATATATATATAATAACATGATATGAAATAAATGTTGATAGCCACAAATAAAAAATCCAACAGACAAGGCCGCGGTGCCAGAGATGACGTGGAGCCGCCGTGCCGTCGCAATACCATTCCATCGTACGGTTCCCTTGTTCCGGCGGCCGGAGGCACTGGCGGACGGGAACGACTCGACGGCCACCTCAACCTCAACGTTCATCTGTTGGGATGTCGCTGCTGTACTGGCCGTACATCTACTGTCTCTACATCGGCAACTACAAACCACCAAGGTTGGATGACGCCGACGTACGGAGACACTACGGCGGCGGCCTCATGAGGTTTCAATGCAACAAGATGTACACAAGACGGCGATGAGCAGCTACCCCAAAGGACAGGATGCACCGGAGACAACGACGATAACAAGCAGGTGTTCAAGGTGCTGGTTCAATGGGAAGCCGATGGTCAAGATGCTAGAGCTGCAGTAAATTCCATGCCATATATTGCATATCGAGAGTTTGGTTCAGGCAACTATGTTTTGCATTAAGCTCAATCCGCTGTGTGACTATGGGTATAAAAAAATTGAAGCCGATGGACTCCCCTGATATAGAGAGGCCTGTCGGCAGCTGTCCCAAGCCCAGTTAACAAGTAATTGTGGAGTGGTCACTAGTAGAGAACTGACTTTCGATGCGCCCTCTTTTATCCCGGTTTAAAGTTAGCCCGGAACAAAAGAGGGTGCACCACGGTAGGCAAAAATGAAGGGGAGATTTACTCCCGGTTGGTATTTGCAACCGGGATTAAAGACCCCCTTTAGTCCTGGTTGTAACGGCTAGTTCCGGGGTGTCGGTGGCGTGACCCTTTTGTCCCGGTTGGAGGCTCCAACCGGGATAAAAGGGTGGACCTTTTGTCCCGGTTGGTGTTACCAACCAGGATAAAAAGTTTACTCCCGGTTGGTAATTCCAACCGGGAGTAAACTTTCAACCAGGACAGAAGGTGTTCCTTTTTGTCTCGGTTGGAGGTTTTAACCGGGATAAAAACACAACCCCATTATATACAAAGATAGAGGCCTTTCTTCCTCCTCCAGCCCGAGCTAGTCCACCACAAAGACAGAGAGCTCAGCTTCACCTACTCTCCGGTGGTGCCGAAGCAAGGGAGGTGTTGTCCGAATTTTTTTTCTCTCATTTTCGTGGGAATTTCACTCAGCCAACACAAGTGTTGTGAAGGTTTGCTACTTCATCCTCGTGTTACGCTTTGATTTATGCTTTGGAGATAGAAAGTTTATTTGCTAGAATGTGATAAAGTAGAAAATGGAGAGGTATTTTGAGCTAGAATGTGAGGGAGATTGATGTGTCATATATATTATGTATTCTTGCAGTGGTTTAAGAATGATGTCATCTTGTCTAGACGGTTTATCTTATCAAATTCAATATGGTTTTTCAAATCCATACTTGTTGAACTTGCATACCGTGTTCATCTCTGCGAGGATGTTATCCGCCAAGCAGCAACGTATGTCAAGAAGGAGGTTCGATTCTACGAGAAAGAGTGGATACGGACATCGTGACCGTGTCCCCCTTTTCCGTAGAATCGAACCTCTTTTATGACGAAGTGCGGTGCCACCCAGTTGAGAACATGCTTGCCAGATGATCACGGTCTTCAAGTTCAACAAGTTTTGCAGGCATACCGTGTTCATCTCAGTAAGCATGTTCTCCGTGGAGTAGCAACAGACGTCAAGGAGGAGCTTTGATTTTACGAGAAAGAGCGGCAACAGACATCGTGGAAGACTGTGTCCCCTTTCTCGTAAAATTGAAGCTCTTCCATGATGAAGTATGGTGCCGCCCAGTTGAGAACATGATCACCGAGATGATCACGGTCTTCAAGTTCAACAAGTTCTGCAGTGCTAAGGTAAGAATTTTTGTACATAGATGGCTTCTGCTACTGGAGGAAGTGGCGATGGTGGGGGCGATCGTCGTTCCTCTTTCGGCAAGGGGAAAATCATAGTTGGCCCTAGGGATAAGCCGAAGAAAATGAGCACGTTGGAGAAAGCAATACTTCGTTATTTGCAGAAATGTCATGAAGACGCTGTTGCCGCGAGTCAGGAACCTCCTTTTAGTGGTCGTTATGCTCCACCCTCAGTCTCGGGTGTTTAACGTCCACTTAGTACTACCATTTCAGGCGGCACAAATAAACCACAGGATGAGGCTGGGTCAGCGGAACCTTCGTCTTCACCATCCAAAGATGCTTAAAGTCCTCCTAGATAATAACCAGTGGATGGCTTGTTGTATTGTATCATGTTATTTGGATCTTTAATTTAAATATGTGTATTTGTATCTATATCTAAACTTTCAGCATTATTTGCATTACAACATTTGATATGCTTTCAATCGTGAATCCATTTTCAACTGTAATCAGTTTTCACGAGTAATCCATTTTCAAGTGTAATCAATTTTCACGCGTAATCCATTTTCAAGTGTAATCAATTTTCATGCGTAATACAATGCAGATGGACCGGCAATGCGTAATACAATGCAGATGGACCGGCAATGGATGTATAATGCAGACAGGCGGAGCAAGGTGTTTATTAATTGTTTGCATTATTTTCTTGAAGTGGCCAAAGCGAACAAGCCAGAGAATGGGTTCGTATGTTGTCCATGCTTCCAATGCAATAACAAGAAAGACTATTCAAAGGATTCCTGGGGGACTATTCATAGCCACTTGTTTAAATACGATTTCATGCCTAACTATTTCGTTTGGACCAAGCACGGTGAACGAGGGGTTCTAATGGAAGACAGCGAGGAGGAGGAGGAGGATGATAACATTCCGGACTAGGTTGCAGACCAAGCTTTTGCAGATACTACAATGGGCGAGGCTGATGAAGATGAGTTTGCAGAAAATGGCCCTACTGATGACCTTGGTCAGGTGCTACGAGATGCAGACAGAGATTGCGAAACTGAGAAGAAAGCAGCAAAGTTGCAGCGTATGATAGATGATCACCAAAAATTATTGTACCCAGATTGCCAGCTGGGCCATAAAAAACTAGGCACGACACTAGAATTTGTGTAATGGAAGGCAAAAAATGGTGTGTCCAATAAGGCATTTCAAGGGATGTTGAACATTGTCAAGAAGATTCTTCCCGAGAATAATGAATTACCGTCCACAACATATGAAGCTAAATAGATTATTTGTCCTCTCGGATTGGATGTTCAGAAGATACACGCATCCCCTAATGATTGTATCCTCTATCGTGGTGATGAATACGAGAAAATGGATGCTTGTCCCGTCTACAAAGCGCTGTGGTATAAGATCAGGCGAGATGAACCTGGTGATGTCGAGGGGCAGTCTCCCAAGAAGAGAGTTCCCGCGAAGGTGATGTGGTATTTCCCTATAATACCACGCTTGAAGCGCTTGTTCAGGAACAAGGCGAATGTTAAGTTGATGGATGGCACAAAGAAGAACGTATGGAAGATGAGATGCTAAGACACCCCGCAGATGGGGCTCAGTGGAGATCAATTGATAGAGCATTCCCGGACTTTGAAAGTGAAGCAAGGAACATAAGGTTTGGTTTAAGTACTGATGGATTCAATCCATTCGGTGAGTTGAGTAGTGGTCATAGTACTTGTCCTGTGACCCTATGTATGTTCAACCTTCCTCCTTAGCTGTGCATGAAGCGGAAGTTCATTATGATGCCGGCGCTTATCCAAGGCCCAAAATAACCCGGCAACGACATTGACGTGTACCTAAGATTATTGGTTGATGACCTTTTACAACTCTGGAAGGAAGAAGGTGTACGCATATGGGATGAGGATAGACAAGAGATCTTTAATCTACGAGCATTGTTGTTCGTAACCATCAATGATTGGCCTGCACTGAGTAACCTTTCGGGACAGACAAATAAGGGATATCGGGCCTACACCCACTGTTTAGACGACACAGATAGCATGTATTTGAAGCGCTGCAAGAAGGTCATCTATATGGATCATCGTCAATTTCTCTCTGCTCACCACCAGCTGAGAAAAAGCGGGATGCATTTCAAAGGGGCGCCAGACCATCGTAAAAAATCTGCACACCGTAATGGAAAGCGTGTCTTCGAGATGATAAAGGATGTAAATGTAGTCTTTGGAAACGGTCATGGTAGCCAACATGTTCCGAACAACGATAACGGATGTGCACCCAGAGTTGGTACAGAAGCTATCAACAAAGATGTACAACTTCCATCAATGGTACATGAAGGTGTCCGCCGACTCGAGGGAGATGTTGGGCCTTAAGGTAAAACCGATAGATTTTTACGACGAAGGCGAGAAAGTTTTGTGGCTAGACTTCCAGGATATATATGAAGTGTACCATCATGATGCCCTGAATGCCTCTCTGATCAGCGCCTAGGTTCTATAAGTGTTCGTTTATCTCTACATGTAAATTTTGGCTCATATCATTATTTTTCTTGCGTGTGTCACCGTTCTAACTTCGTCTTCCATTTTATTTAGGATGCTAATTCAGACGTGCCAATGAGAGGCGTACCTACATATTGGCTTCATGGATCCATCTGTAGTTAACCAAAAACAGATACAATTATCGCTGGAAAAAACCTTGGTGGAAGTATACAATTTCCTAGACAAACAAAAATTCAAGGATTTCATACTACTTCCATATACTTCAAGTAAGTGTGTGTATACCGTCTACTTTCGT
>NC_028453.1:25631437-25757523 GCF_000263155.2 Setaria italica | reverse complement strand
TAGTTAGCTCTAATATGCATGAACATTTTACGTACGCAGCTTCCACTGGATTCTTATTATAATTGAGCCTGAAAGAAGCCACGTCACTGTCTTCGATTCGTTGAGGAAAGATCCGGTGGAGTACCAAGACATGCAAGACATGCTAGGCTTGTAATAATTATGGACCTTTATCTCTATGCAAAAGTTTGTTTCCTAAGTTTTATCCCTGTTATACTATATCATTAATTATTCTAATCCGCAGCGCATGGAAACAATTCATAAAGACACACAAAAGTCCATTCAAAGAAAAACTTACATGGAACACAGACTTCCCGGTACGTATGAAGTCTGCACATTTAGTACATTATATAACACGAATATTTCATAACTTATTTTTTTCCGCACTGAAGTGCTTAAGACAAGAACCCGGGAATAATCTATGTGGCTACTACATCTGTGAACATATGCACAGTTTTATGGGACCCAAGGGACTAAAGATGACGCCGCATAACTTTAAAGTACGTAAATTAAAACTATTACTAGTTAATTATTTTCTAGCTTCTTATATTTAATTGTTTGTGTAACATTCACAAATTTTCAAATTATAGATGTTAAATATTCAACAAAGACTCTTGAAGAAAGAAAGAGTAGCGGTAATATGTGAAGGTCTAATTGGATTCCTAATGGACGAGGTGGTAAATCTATAAGGAGAATTTTATTACAATGGACGACAATTAGATGCTCCGAGCAACACCTCGACGGGAAGATTGTAGATATATAGTTTGATTTGTATATATAATACGCGCTAAAATCAATTTGTATATATAGTTGATTTCATTATACTAGTTGAATTGTGTATATGAAGTGTGTATATATAGTAATTGTATAATTACAAATTTCATTCGTTTAAATACTAGTTGATTTCATTATAAAAAAAGTCTCAACTACTAAAGGTTAACAAAAGGGCCGCGGTACTACGTACGTGATGCATGAAAATTTCAGGCGCTATGCAGGGCGCCATGCATGAAAATTTAAGTAAGACTTTAGTCCCGGTTGGAAAATTGGGGACTAAAGGGGAATCCTTTACTCCCGGTTGCATTTACCAACCGGGAGTAAAGGGTCTGTCCCGCGCCTGGCGTGGCAGGTCCTTTAGCCAATCGGGACTAAAGGGTGACCTTTACTCCCGGTTGAAGGACCCGGGACTAAAGACCCCCCTTTTATCCCAGTTGGTTTATCCCGGATGGATTTTTGGGAGATATGCACCCTACCAACCGGGACTAAAGACCAATTCTCTACTAGTGGCTGCTGACTGTGGATTGAAGTGAGATGCCAATAGGGAGAATGCATGGAATCTTTGCTAGTCTAAGTTGAAGTATGGCAGTCAACGATTGAATTTCTTATGCTTTGACAAATACACATCGGGTGCTTGTTGATCAGAAAAAGCCGATACTGTTGGTGGACACAGCTCCTGCAACTGTGCCTTGCTGTCATCAGCTGGGTTGTTCGTTCTCCATTTGCAAATATTTGTCCCGGTTAGAAGGTATCGTACGTGCATGGGGATTCGGCAGTGCAAATCACGTGCATGCGTATGGTCTGCTCGGAAGCTATCTGTTCGACGTTCCGCCGGTTGCCTCGTACGAGCTTTGAAGGGGCATGAAGTTCTAGGCCAATGATGGGGGCTTGATGACCATGGTGACCTACATTAATCAACATGAAGTATGTATCGGCTGTTCAGTGATTGATAGCAAGTCAGCTTTCTTATAGCCGATGATATACGGAGCAAGAATTATCAACCTTAAAAAGGGCCAATATGATCAAAATTAAAAGTTCCAGCTGATGGTCCTATTATTGTGAAGCCGATGGTTATTACTGAGCAGTAAGGACTCATAATCGCTACTACTGCCGTCAACGCCGCCGTAAGGTTACTGGAATAGAGGAACGGCGCCAGGTCTGACCAAGACTCATAAAGGAGATATGGCACAAAGAAGCAACAGTTTTATCTGTAACATTAATGCTGTTAGAGAATAGGAAACTCCCGAGAGGGTGTAGGTGATGAAATGATTCTCTTCTATTTCATTATCGATGATTACTGTTCAAATTTTGTGATTTTTGGAGGTCGTTTGATTAAGTTTTGGATTTTTTCATCTTCCTCACGAAGGCTGATTTTGGAGTTCTGGAATATTCCAGAATATTCCAAAAATTTCTGAAGTTCCGGAATTTTCTGAAGGTTTTTTCGGGAATTTCCGAAAATCCGCATTTTTCTGAAGGATTTTCCGACCTGATGTGCTAGTTTTCAAAATCCTTCTTTCGACACTTCCGACACTTGTTTGGACTCTTTCTCGCTTTCGCTAGTCTCAAAATTAGTTCCTAGCATCATTTTTAGGTTCATTAGCTTGTGCATAGCTAAGTGCATTTGACTTTGCTAGAAAAGAGGTTTGTGGATTGGTTTGGGACTTTAGCCTATATTCTTTGAAAAAAATTTGAATCGGCTCCCATTCACCCTTCTAGTCTCCTTTCCGGTCTTTCAACGAGTCACAATAGGTTAGAGCATGGCTGCACGAGTTTGGATCACATCGGATATTTGGATACCAATTAGAAGGATTAAACGTGAACTAATTATAAAACTAATTGCATAAGTCGTGGCTATTTCGTGAGATAAATCTATTAAGCCTAATTAATCCATAATTAGTACATATTTATTGTAGCATCACATTGTCAAATCATGGACTAATTAGGTTTAATATGTTGGTCTTGCGAATTAGACTTTATTTATGCAATTGGTTTTATAATTAATTTATATTTAATACTTCTAATTATTATCTAAATATTTGATGTGATAGAGACTAAATTTTAGTCACCGTCTCCAAACCGAGGCTGCATGGCCATACCGCTAGCGCTGCAAGCCTGCGAAAGAAATGTTTTTCATCTGGGTCCGAATCGACTCTGTACTGCGTCGGCCGGTCCGGCTTTGGAAGGATGGCGAAGCTGTTCTGCTGGCTGACGTGGCGAAACAATAACAATAATACACGAACGTAAATAACGTATGCTTGGCCATCCGCAAGAAGAAGCAAGCAGGATGCCACATGCTGAGCTGCTGACGGACACAAATACGCCGGACGTGCGCTCCACGAACTGATCTGAAGCAAACTCAAAGGGTGGACGTGGACCAGACGGACAGAAGGCGTTTTCGACCCATGGCCATTTCATAATCTCGCCGCTTCGGAATGCTACGCGTCTCGAGGACCACCGCATGCTGCGAGCGTAGACTCTTGCTTTACCCGCTTCGTAGCGTAGTACCCCTACCCGCTACTCCGCTAGCCTCGTGCTCGCTTCAAAAGTTGTCCCACAAAAACTGTTTGTATAACTTTTAGACCATCTAACAAAAGCCTTCGTAATACCTTAACGAATCGATCATTTACTCCCACCATCGATGCCCGAGTCAGACTCGCTGAATAAGGAAGGCTAGTAGGTCCAATAATTACTGCAAGCATGCATGCATAATTAATTATACTCGGTAATCCATCTAATTAAGAAGAGTTATTATGGGTACTTTGAACTTTTAGCATTACTACTATCCTACCATAAATTTTCTAAACAAATGGTTTTTGTAGGACGGAGGGAGTAGGCGCCACCGGGGTCACCGGCACGCGGGCTCGCCTTGTCTGCCGCCTCACGACTTCGCAAAACGACGTGTTGGAGTCCGAAATTGGCAGCAAGCCAAATCAGGCTGGACCAATCGGTTTCTCCAGGCGGTCTGACCGGTCCGGGACCCTGTAGCCAATCTGGCAAAATCGACCGGACTGACCGGAAGGTACGGCGGTCTGACCGGTCCAACCCTAGTCCGAGTAGATTTGAGGAATCCTTGTAGATTAAGATTTGTAAAAGGATTTTCTTGCGGGGCAAGACCTCCCCACCCTATAAATATAAAGGGCCGCGGCCCATTGAGGCTAACACCCAATCGAACAAAATATTTACCTTACTTTTATCTCTAAACCCTAATCTTTTCCAACCCCTTGCTTTCCTCTTTCACTGGTGGAAAACCCGGCATTAGTTCCTGTTGGATAGGACCATAGATTTCGAAAATCCAACCGAGACTAAGTTTTTGAGACAAAGGGGGTCCTTTAGTCCCATATCATTCACCCGGGACTAAAGACCCACTTTAGTCCCGGTTGTTAAAACCAACTAGGACTAAAGGGGCGGCCATGCAGGCGCAGCACAAACCCCTTTAGTACTTAAGATTTTTTTAAATTATTTTCCATATTAATATTGTATGCAAGTCGTATATATATTTCATGACGGTAATATATATATAAACACACAATTCTTAGTATATTATACACATCAAACTCGTATTTATACAATTATTATATATACAATAATTTGTCCTCTTCATTCTTAGGACCATCCCGTCGTGGTGTTGCTCGGTGCAGCTATTGAACGTCTGTTGTAATAAAATTCTCTCGCGGGATTTATCACCTCGTCCACCAGGAATCCTATTAGACCTTCTTGGATTGCCAAAATCCTCTCCTTCTCCAAGAGTCTTTCTTGAATATTCAACATCTGTAATTTGGAAATATGTAAATGTTACACGAACAATTAAATATAAGGAGCTAGAAAATAATTAATTATTAATAGTTTTATTTTACGTACATCTATATATTGCAACGACAGCACTTGTCATGCAAAAAATTGTTCATGTTCTCACAGACGTAGTATCCATATAGATTATTGCCTTGTTCCTATCTCAAGCACTTTAGTGGGAAAAATAAGTTATGAAATATTCGTGTTATATAATGTACAAAATGTGCAAACTTCATATGTACCAAGAACTTTGTATTGAATGTAAGTTTTTCTTTAAATTCACCATGGTGAGTCTTAAGGAATCATTTCCATACGCTATGGATTAAAATAATGAATTATACAGTGTTTCGTGAAAATTTAGGAAACAAACTTTTGCATAGAGATAAAGGTCCAGAATTATTACAAGTTTAGCATGTCTTGAATATCTTGGTACTCCGTCAGTGATTTCCTCAATAAATCGAACACAACAACGTGGCTTCTATCAATCATAATTATTAGGAGAATCCAGTGGAAAATGCATACATAAATGTTCATATTAGAACTAACTAACATTAATTAGGTAAGGAAAAGGGAAACGAAAATAGCTGGTACCCACACTTACTTAGAGTTGCATAGCAGTAGTATGTATTCCTTGTAATTTTGTTTCTTCAAAAAATGGTATACTGCCTCCAATGTTTTCTTTGGTTGATCCCGTATCTGCTTTTGGTTAACGATAGATCCATGAAACCAACATTGAAGTACGATTCTCTGCGGCACCTCTGAATTAGCTCCTACATAAAATGAAAGACGAAGTTAGTAGGACGACGCACACACACAAAATAATGATCTGAGCCAAAATTTACATATTGATAAATAGAAACTTCAAAAAACCCAGGCGTTGATGCGAGAGACATCAAGAGCATCCTGATGGTACACTTCATATATATATATATCCTTGAGTTCCAGCCATAGGAGTTTCTCACCTTTGCTGAAAAAATCAAACGGTTTAACCCGAAGAGCGAACATGAGCCTATCGTTGGCAGACTGCTCCATGTACTATTGATGGAATTCGTACATCTTCGTCGAGAGTTCTGGAAGCTTACTAGTGGCTTGCCCACCTCAAAGGGCCATTTAGGTACAATTGGCTCTGAAGCTAGCGTTTCAACTTGCCCGAGAACTTCAGCAAGCGACATACCTGTATCTTGCATAAATCCAATGACTTGGATTTGTTGTTCTAAGGGCATTACTGCTATAGTTGGAGCATCTTTATCTGCTTGGTCCCCTAGCTGGGGGATAGTACGATATTTTTTCTTCTGATCAAACTTAACTAACGAACGAACATAGTTTGATAGTAAAGTCCTCTTTACTTCTTTTGACATGCCAATAAAAAATGTAATTTCGCTGGATCTACTGGCTTTGGCTCCATATCCTTTGTTTTTTTTGTTCAGCGCATGATTTGAAGAACTCCCTCATCGTTGCTTGCGATACCTCTCGCAATTCCTCAGTAGTCATATCGGCTGGTAGCTTCTGAATGGGTTCAGACTTCTTTGTTTTCTTAACAGGTTGTTTCGCCTTTGGCTGCCTTGGCTAGGAAGGCGATGGTTGCGGCTTCTTCAGAGGTGCTGCAGGTTCCTTGCTCGCTGCGGGTCTTTAGTACCAGCAATGGTGATTGGGGAGGGTGTTGTGGTAGTCATTGCTCGCACCACCAGGATTCGATGGAGATGGAGACGGTGATCGAGCAGGATGCGAAAGTTCTGGAGGAGGATGTGCTGGAGATGATGGTCTTGAGTTCTGAGGACATGGTCGCTGCAGGGAATCTACGGGGAGCAATGATTCCTCCTTGCCGGGGATGATGATGTAGCGTTTGCGCCATAGAATGATCCCGTGAAGTGCATCTCCTAGCGTCCTTTCCCCATCACCTCCCAGGAGGTCAAGCTCTAGGCCTTCATATTGACTATCACAAATCTGCTCTAGGCTAACACTGGAGTAGCCAGTTGGAATCTCCATACCATGGCTTGTCTGTCCTGACAGGATTGGTAAAGCACTCCCGTACGCCACCTGTACATATAGGAGAATAAAAAAGTTATTAAACTCCCAAGGCATGGATCAATTGAGAAGATTATATAAATTATATATATGTATACCTTAATAGTGAAGTTGTTGAATGGTCTATGCAGCTCACATGAGGTGCGTTGTGTGATGTTATCTATAGGGTACCGTTGGTTGTCCTGCGCAGAAATGGGTAATCTTGGCATGTTCTCATCAGGGACCCCTATGGAAGCATAGCTGCTTCGGCATTGAGAAGGGTTGACGACATTGGGATCCGGTAGTGCTCTAGATTGGGCCATCTCAGCAACTTCCAGGGCCACTCGACGATTAATTTCTTCCTGCATTCTTACTTCCTGTGAATGCACGTTACCTTCTAACATGCGCCGCCAGCTCTCCTTTTGTTGTTCCTTTCTTCGCTTGCAGCTTCTATACATGTCAATGTCCCTACGGAAAGCGAACTTCCACAGAATGACCCCGTAGCCTCGGCAACGTCTTGGCTGTTCGGGATTCCTGAGTGTGAAAGTGAGCTCATCGTTCTCTCTATCAACCTTCAACTTCCCCGCTTTAGCATCTTCAATATTTTGGATAAGCCTTTCGGCCTTCTGACGTATTATTTTGTTGAACATAAGTGTCCCATCCTCTTGGCTCAGGTTACCTTCATGAGCATAATACCAATTCTTCGATCAATCGGGCTAGTCAATAGTCGTTGGTACGATGCCTCAATCGAATAGGTCTTGTTCCATCTTTTTCCATTTGGGAATTGCACTCATGTAACCACCTTACCCTAGACGATGATGGTACTCCTTCTTGCTTGCATTGGCAGCGTTGACGCGAACCTTATTCGCACTACCTTCGCTCATCTTGTATTCCATAAGTGAGTTCTAGTGGTCCCTTAACTTTGGCCACTCATCGAAATATGGAGTTCGGCCCTTCTTGATAAAGTTGCATCCAGATTCTTCTTGAAGGTTTGGAATTGGATTGCCATCTTCTTCAGTATCCACTCTTTCACATCTTTTTCTTAGACACCTTGTTTCTTGACATCTGCCCACATCATATCCTTCTATGTCTACGGGAGCACGTATGGATCATCTTGTTTACCCTTCCATTCCCTATTGCTGATGCGCATGTTGTCCCTCACAATAGCCCCGTACTCACTCACAAACTTTCTAGCCACATGTTCGAGAGCAATTGGTTGGCCCTCTTCTGTCACTTCTGTGATGTGAAGCCTGTAGGGATACGAGGTAGGCTACACTAGCGCAAATCAAAATTTCTACCGTGTAACACCAGGAAGAACTGCCGTATAAGGATCACGGGATTACCACTCGACGCACTACTGGTGCGGAATATGTAGATTTGCGTCGATGCAGTGAAGACGATCAACGTAGTCGTACGTAGTCGATCAACGTAGTCGTACGTAGTCGATCACGTCAACGTCCAGCAGCTCCTCAGCAGCTCGTCCACGTGCAGCAAGATCGCCCTCGTGCCGCGGCTCGTCGGCGGCTCGTCGTGGCTCGTCGGCGGCTCGTCCAAGTGCTGCAGGCGCAACACCTCCAAGGTATCCACACGTGCAAGGAGGAAATATCGCAAGCCGGACTGCTAGATCCGCGAGTTGCAACAGGCGAGGGCGTGGGAGGCGCGGCAGATGTGTTTCGCCAAAAAGGTGTAAACCCTAGGGCGCCCCCACCCCTCTATTTATAGAGGTTCCTAACGGGCCTCTGGGTCCGAGGCCCATTAGTACTTCTAAACCTAATCCAACTCGGATCACATCCGAATTGGGCTTCCAGCCCCTTAAGTGTGTGACCCTATGGGTTCGCATACGTATAGACATGGCCCGAGTACTCCTACTCGGCCCAATAGTCGGTAGCGACCTCTAGCAAGACGTGCCAACTCCTATACGCACACGAAGATCATATCAGACGAACCATCACAACATAATATACATGCTATTCCCTTTGCCTCACGATATTTGGTCTAGCTTCAAGCCGACCACTCTTTCTCGATCCTGTGGTTCGGAATCCCTTTGTAGGTTAACTCTTAACCGTACATAGCATGGCCATGCATTTTCGGATCCGATCACTCGAGGGGCCCAGAGATATCACTCTCAATCAGAGAGGGGCAAATCCCATCTTGATTGACCATGTCTCATAGCATGCTTCTTGACAAACCCGAAAGCTACCTTTATAACTACCCTGTTATGGCGTAGCGTTTGATAGCCCCTAAGTAGGTCGATCCACATCTTGAATACATGCGACAATCTCAGGTCTAAGGACAAAGCGTATATGTTGTTGAAAGAGAGAACTACTTCTCGTGTTGGGTCAGTCCTAGCACATGTCTCCACATGTGTCCACATTATTAGTTCAACATCTCCATGTCCATGACTTGTGAAACATAGTCATCAACTAATACATGTGCTAGTCTAATATTCATGTGTGTCCTCACATGAACTCCGACTAGGGACAACTTTAGAATAACCATACAAGTAAAGAGTTTCACATACAATTCACATAATTGCAAATCAATTCAAGTAGCCTTTAATGGATATTCAATGAACACAATATACAAATCATGGATACAAATGGAATATCATCATCTCTATGATTGCCTCTAGGGCATACCTCCAACAAAGCCTTCCCTCCATTATCTTTGTACGACCTCGGGGCTTATTTTGCTTCATCGATCCAGAGGGCTAACAGTTCAAGATTCGTCAATTAGTACATAATAATAATGAATATAAAATTATAGATGGGGTAAAACAATGAAAATGATATATACCTCGTTGAAACCTTCTATCATGGTAAGGTTTTGTTCCGCATTGTCATCAACGTGGTGCATGGGCTCATCATTGCCATCACCGAACATGTTGAGGAACATGTCCTCCTGGCTACCCTCATCCTCGGCATACGTTATTGGAATGTTAGAGCCACTACCACCAGCAATAATCTGCTCAATTATATACCTTGCATCCTCTTCATCAACCATCTCTTCGAATTATAACAGCCATGTAATCATAGATACATTAAATTAAAAATTGTATCATAGACTTTGCTGTAGCATCAATGAATCAATCAGCATCAAAGTTTGATTTTGTTGATTTTATGAAACCAAAACTTCACTATTCTAGTGGTTGAATGAAGTAGTGCATAAAACTATAAAAGCATAACCTAAAAGTAATGTTGAAAAATTAAGAAAGCACCGACATGTCTTCGAATGGAACTCACGTATTAGTTCGAATGAGATAAATATTACAAAAA
Organism: Setaria italica; assembly: GCF_000263155.2. Lineage (NCBI taxonomy): Eukaryota > Viridiplantae > Streptophyta > Magnoliopsida > Poales > Poaceae > Setaria > Setaria italica. The sequence goes on along the minus strand of NC_028453.1, from coordinate 25,747,684 downwards.
GATAAGTTAACTTATGCATCTATATCAATAATGCCTTTGAAAATTGGCAACTCTAGGGATATTGCGTCTTTTATTAATAGGAATATCGAGTAAATGGATTTGGAAATTACTTGAAGCTATTTGAAGCTAAGTTTATTGCTGGTCAATATTTGAAGCATAACTCTAAGTTTAATTACTCCATATTAATAGGAATATCAAAAAGATAAGTTTATTACTTGAAGCTAAGTAAATAAAAGTAGTGATAAAAAAACAGTAATAAACAATTAACCTATTTGAAGCTAATTAAATAAAAATAGTAATACACAATTATAATTAAATAAAAAATAATACATAATTATAATTAAATAAAAACAGTAATATAAAGGGGCCCCGGTTCAGGGGGGTGGCGCGTGGATCGACGGGTCGGGGTGGGCGGACGGCTCGGACGGCGGCCGTGATGGGGGACGGGCGACGGCGGGAGGGGGGTGCTCGGACGGGGCCGACGATTGGGCGGGCAACGGGGCGGACAGGGCTAGCGACGACGGCGGTGGCCGGGGTGGACGGACGGTGGGGGGCGCTCGGACCGAGGTGTGGGTGATGGCGGACGGGGCAGGAGGACGAAGGCAGCCGGGGCAAGCAGACAACGGCCAGGTGGCGGACGGGAGCAGACAGATGACGGCAGCCGGGGCAGGCAGATGGCGGCCGGGCGGCAGATGGGAGACAAGCGGGTGCGGGGTGGCGGATCCAGTAGAGCATGTGTGGGGGACAAGGCAGGGGAGAAGGGGGCGGATGTGTTAAGCCCTCCTTTACTCCCGGGTTGACTTTGGAACCAGGACTAAAGTGGCTTTAGTCCTGGTTGCAAAGTCAACCCGGGACTAAAGCCCCTCCTTTTAGTCCCGGTTGCAATTTGCAACCGAGACTAAAGGGTGCTTTTCACGCGGGAGCTGAAAATGCCCCTTTAGTCCCAGGTTAACTTTGCAACCGAGAGTAAAGGCCCTTTAAGGGGGGTTTTTCATTTCCCACTTGTTTTCCAATTACAATTTATGTATGTTTTAATTTGTTTTCCACTAGTTATGTTAAGGAAAAAATAAAAAATTTACATATTTTGAACATGCAAAAATATATTAAATTAGCAAGTATATTTAAAATAAGTTTGAATCAGTCATTAATTCTATACTAGTTGATTAAGTTTCTTAAATAATTATCTTGAAGCATCACTATCATCCACAAACTCTTCAATTAAATAATTTCAATGCGCAAAAAATGCAATGATGTATGTGGTTAACATTGTTTATATTGATCAAATAAATTTTCACCATAGAGCGTTACAATATAATTGAAGGTTCTAATGAACATAGAGCATTACATAAAGGTGAACCATATTTAGTGCATTACAATGTAACGTTAAAAAATTTCTTCTTCATGAAAGTTTCTTGATCATGATCGCGGCGTAAGCACAGAGCCTCTTCTTTGGCTAGCATGATGCTTAGGTCAACTTAGACAGCAAATGGAGGCATGCCATCGAACTGATCATAATCATCTGACTGGTTTATTTTGTCCTCGACTCTCACAATTTTTCTTTTACCTGGAAGAACTACATGGCGCTTTGGCTCTCATGGTTTTTCTTTATCTTCTGAATTTTTCTTGGGTTTGCTAGACATGTCCTTCACATAGAAAACCTGATGCACATCATTGGCAAGGACGAATGGTTTGTCATTGTATCTAGTCTTGGTCAGGTCCACTATTGTCACTCCATACTAATCTTTCATTATGCCACCTCCAGTTAGCTTCACCCATTGGCAATGAAACAAAGGGATGTTCAGCAGTCCGTATTCGAGTTCCCATATCTCCTCTATGAAACTATAATATGAGTCCTTGCTCTTGTTGCTGTTTATGGTATCTATGCAGACACCACTATTTTGGTTGGTACTTTTTTGATCTTGGGATCTTATGTAAAATGTATAATCATTTATCTCGTAACCTTGGAATTTCACGATTGTGCTAGAAGGTCCCCTGGCTAACCAAGGGAGTTGTTCATGAATCACGGAGTTACGCATAAGGTGTTGACGCAACCAAGAGGGAAAAGTATCCATGTGATGATGTATAATGCAGGCATCAGATTTCGTCGGGTATTGGGAAAATAGAATCTGCTTGTATTCCTCGATATACGGAGCCACAAAGGATGATTGTTGTAGAACAGTGAAGTGTGCTTTGTGGAATAAATCAGTATCATTGCTCAAGCTTGATTTCCTTCCAAGGGTGCCCGCTCCCCACAGCCTCCCCTCGTGGCGTGATGTTGGAACCCCAATCGAATTAATTGAGTCAATAAAATCAACACTAAACTCAATGACCTCCTCTATTCTATATCCCTTGGTGATGCTTCCTTCTGGACGAGCACGATTAAGAACATAGTTTTTTATGACTGGCATGAACCTCTCAAAAGGCCACATATTGTGCAGGAATACTAGCCCGAGAATAGTAATCTCTTTGACTAGGTGAACCAGGAGGTGCGTCATAATATTGAATAAGGATGGTGGAAATACCAACTCAAAGCTGACAAGACATTGTACCACATCGTTTTGTAGCTTTAGTAGCTTGGTTGGATCGATTGCAATTGCGTTGAGAAACACGCATAGCTTTATGAGCGGCCAATTGTACATTCTCTGGTAGAATACCCCTTAGTGCAACAGGAAGCAACCGGATCATCAACATGTGGCAATCATGGGCCTTGAGATTTGTGAACTTCTTTTCTTTCATATTTATTATTTCCTTTATATTCGAGGAGTACCTAGACAAAACTTTGATACTATTCATACATTCAAACATGCTATCCTTGTCTTCCTTACTGAGAGTGTAACTGGCAAGACGTAAGTAGTGATGTCCTTTATCTCTCTTTTCTGGATGTAGGTCATTTCGTTACTTCATACGTTTCAGGTTCTGTCGTGCTTCCAATGTATCTTTTGAGTTCCCATAACAATCCATGAAGCCTAGCACGTTCATGCAAAGATTCTTTGTTAGGTGCATCACATCTATTGCGTTGCAGACCTCTAGGATTTCCCAACAAGGTAGCTCCCAAAATATAGACATCTTCTTCCACATGGGTGCACGTCCGTTATCGTCGTTCGGAATAGGTTCGCTACCAAGACCCTTTCAAAATACTACCCTTACATACTTTATCATCTCAAATACACGCTTTCCATTATGGTGTACAGGTTTTTTACGATGGTCTGGCATCCCTTTGAAATGCATCCCTTTCTTTCTTAACGGGTGTTTAGCAGGAAGAAATTAACAATGGCCCACATACAAGACCTTCCTACAGTGTTTGAAATACATGCTGTCTGTGTTGTCTAAATAGTGGGTGCATGCCTGAGATCCCTTGTTTGTCTGTCTTGAAATGTTACTCAGCGCAGACCAATCATTGATGGTTACGAACAACAATGCTCATAGGTCAAAGCTCTCTTGTTTATCGTCATCCCACACACATACACCTTCTTCCTTTCAAAGCAGTAAAAGTTCATCAACCAATGGTCTCAGGTACACGTCAATGTCGTTGCCGGATTATTTTGGGCCTTGGATAAGCACCGGCATCATAATGAACTTTCACTTCATGCACAGCCAAGGAGGAAGATTGAACATACATAGGGTCATAGACCAAGTACTATGACCACTACTTAACTCACCGAATTGATTGAATCCATCAGTACTTAAACCAAACCTTATGTTCTCATCCCACAGCTACTGACATGCCACGCCCACATACAAGTGAAAAGAAGATTCTAGAGCACCTGAGGAGACTTGGGGATAAAGCAGGACGCAAGAGGGCAAAAGGAAGGCCCAGGCTGATCGGCCCGGACCCTCCCAGGCTGATCGGCCTGGGGTTTCCTTCGCCCCCTCACCTTCCAATTTTTGCCACGTGCCCTCTGGACTATAAATACCCCCAAAAACTACCAAGCCCGTAGATTGGAGATGACGTACTCAACATGAATCAACAAAGAAGTAGAAGGAGTTTGAGGGACACCACTTTGGAAAGTCGAGGGCCGTGCAGTTGTCAAGGGTTAGGGTAGGTGAGCCTCTGCCGGCGTGATCACCCTGCGAGGAAGATCACGCTAGAGTTCTGGAGCTAGGAGTCATCAAGATCAAGGTAGGATCCTGGTGGTGATCTTATGATGTACAATCATTGATGGTGAAGTAATAGATCTGTTCGTGTTCTTAACGATCTAAGTATCTCCTTCTATGATTTTATGTTCTATTGGTTTTTCTTGCTTTTCAATCTATTAATCGATGATAGATTACTTAGGATGTTCTTGTTGTCGTGTTGACCTGATTTGCATGCTAATCTACCAATGAGTATAACATGTTCTTTTGATCATGCCTTTAATCTACCTATGCTAATAGAGGGGATCATGACGGGATCTTTCTTTTGTAAGATAGGGGGTTTTGGGAGCCGGACCGGAGGTGTAGATTTGAATGTACTTTTTACTAAGATCATATATGTGTCGCTTTGCTATCTATGCTCAGAATTACAACATATGCATAGTCTAGGTTGCTCTAGATTGGTTATCTCTGCTCTATCCGTTATCTGTCTGTACATGTTTAGTAGATTAGATATGAATCACTCATCAACACCAAGTCCATACTAACAATGCTAGTTAAAATAGATCATGTGCTATAAGTTACACGGATTGATAAACCTTGGGGGAGTACTCTGAGGGAAGAGGTACAACTAATTTGCGCACTTGCGGTTCACAACTTGGCATGCTAATAGCCATCAACAGTAGCATACCAAACTAACATAATTAAATACATGTTGCATAGACCTATTTTGAGTGGTAGATTTGGCAAATGGGCTTATGCTCTCATTGAATATGATTCGATTTGTGAACCTTTGAAATCCATGAAAAGCCAAATTGTAGCTAATTTTATTGTTGAGCATAGAATTAATGAGCAACTTGATTTAAATGTCGGCTATGTTACTTTTACTCGATGGAAATTACACTTTGATGGATCGGTTTGCAAAAGTGGTTGTGGTGTTGGTGTTATTATTATATGACCAAACAGTGCTGTTTTTGAAGCTCTCAACTGGTTGGATTATAAGTGTACTAATAACCAAACTGAATATGAAGTTCTCTTGTTTGGGTTGGAAATTTTGCATGACATGGGGGTGAAACATGTAGAACCTTATGGTGATTCTCTACTGGTGGTACAGCAAGTTTCCAAGGTATGCCAATGCTTAGATGGATTTCTAAATGCATATCTTGATAAATTCTTAGATATTATATCTTGCTTGGATGAATTTGTTATTTATCATGTACCAAGAGAAGAGAATTCGAGGGCTAATTCTCTGGCACAACAAGCGTCTGGCTATAAGGTTCGAAAAAGAAATTTTTGAGAAAGAAAGCTAACGTTTTACGAAGCCGAGGGTTATGCCATGGAGGAGCCGGTCCAACCGCTCCCTCCAACCGGTTTGATCGCCCAAGTGACCAGTCTGACCGGCCTGTCTACTAAAAATCCTACTTCGGCCATTGAATGTCCTAAAACCATTGGGGACGAAGTGGATGATTGGAGAAAACCTCTTATTGATTATTTACAAAATCTCAGATGGTCAGTTGACAAAAAAGTCCGACGATGGGCTTTCAAGTTAACTTTGGTTGATGGTGAGTTATATCGTCCGACTGCTGAGGATTTGCTGTTGATGGTGAGTTATATCGTCCAAATGCTGAGGATTTGCTTTTGAAGTGCTTGAATTCTAATCAGACTAGAGTGGCTATGGGAGAGGTTCATGAAGGAATTTGTGGTACACATCAGTCAGCTCCTAAGATGAAGTTGCTTCTTAGGCGGGCTTGCTTTTATTGGCATAATATGATAGCCGATTACTTTCGCTAGTATAAAGGATGTGAAGAGTGTCAAATATTTGGGGATGTCCAGATGGTGCCTGTTGCGTTGATGCATCCTATTATTAAGCTATGGATTTTTTGAGGATGGGGATTTGTTGGTAAAATTCATCCTCCTTCATCAAAAGGACATTATTTTGTGATTGTGGCTGCTGATTATTTCACCAAGTGGACCGAAGCAATTCCCCTCAAGAATGACACGTCGGGAGGTAATTGAGTTTGTTAAAGAACATATTGTGCATAGATTTAGCATTCCACAAACTTTAACTACGGACCAAGGAACTTCATTCATATCTAAGGAGGTGCGTGAATTTGTTGAATCTTATGGTATTAAATTGCTCAATTCATCTCCATATTATGCTCAAGCTAATGGTCAAGTTGAGTCTAGCAACAAGATTTTGATGAAGCTCATCAAGAAGAAGATAGAAGAGAATCCTAGAAGATGGCATGAGGTATTATCTGAAGCTTTAAGGGCTCATCATATTTCTAGACATAGTGCTACTAAAGTTACTCCTTTTGAGATTGTCTATGGTCAAGGAGTCGTTTTGCCTGTTGAGGTGAATCTAGGCGCATATAGGCTAGCAAAGCAAAATAGTCTTGGTGTTGATATTTATCATGCTTTGATGATGGGTAATATTGATGAGGTGACCAACAAACAATTGGAGGCTTTGAAGGAGATTGAGAAGGATAAGATTCAAGTTGCAAGATCATACAACAAGAAGGTAAAAGCCAAATCTTTTCAAGTTAATGATCTAGTTTGGAAGAAAATTGTACCTATAGGGACCAAAAGCAACAAGTTTGGTAAGTGGTCTCCAAGTTGGGAGGGGTCGTACAAGATTGTGAAGGCGCTCTTTGGAAATTTCTATATGGTGGAGACTTTGCAGGGACATCAGTTATCTAGAGGAGGTGCTTGAAGAAGTACTATCCAAGTGTATGGTAAGATGCTTGATGTAATAGCTGATATCTTCAAATATCACCCTTAGGATCTGGTGAATTCTAAAAAGAGCATCTCCTTTAGGCTTATTTTTGCTTTCTGGTACGCAGTGCTTTAAAAAATAGGGGGGCATGTATTGGAGCCCAAAATTGGCAGCAAGCCAAATCAGACTGGGCCGACCGGTTAGACTGGTTTCTCCAGGCGGTCTGACCGGTCCGGGACCCTATAGCCGATCTGGCAAAAGCAACCAGTCTAACCGGTAGGTACGAACGGTCTGACTAGTCCAACCCTAGTCCAAATAGATTTGAGGAATCCTTGTAGATTAAGATTTGTAAAAAGATTTCCTTGCGGGGCAAGACCTCCCTGTGGCGGAACCACCTCGAATGAACTTAACTAAAGCACGGTTAAGCCGTTTGACACGCGACACTCATGCCTTAATCAAGTTAACTCGATGTGCCGTCGGATTTCTTCCGATTTAACCACTTTAACAGGACCGAGTTAGCATGACCCACACGAAGGTGAGTGGTTCCAGAGAATACAACAGGTCCCCCATTAGATTAACAAGTTGTTACACACATGGTTGTAAATCAAAGTTTAACAAGGTCTGAAGAAAACAAAACAGAAGATAAAAACAAGCGGAAGCTACTCATTGGGGTCGGACGTCCCTGGTGAGACCAGCCAGGACATCAATGATCCCATTCCTCGCCGTCCGAGGAGGGATCCCACTCGACCGTCCAACCCGGAGCGAGCTGGGGCGGCCAAGAGCCAACAGGAGCAAACTCAGGAGCTTCGACTTCACCTGAAAGAGAACCACAAACAAGGCTGAGCTGCTAAGCTCAACAAAACTTAACCGACCGGTGGAGAACTACTCCACCAACGTCTAGACATGCAAGGCTCTTTGGCTAAGGGGTTTGTGTTGCCCAAAAGCGACTACAGTGGGTCCTTACTTTCGATATTTTAGCTCAGATTCTAAGTTCATTAACCAGTCTACATTTGCATCTTACTCTAAGCAAACATAGATCCAACTTTATGTATATAAGCTACTCATCAAGACCATGTCATCATCAGACTCTTTCATTACTCAGTGTAGCATAGCGATCAAGCAGTCTCAAACTGTGAGAGGCAGACGAATCGATTCGAGTTTCGTAACCATGCTTGGCGAACCTAATCTCATGACATTCACGTACCACAAGGGTCGCTTTCTGTGTCGGCTGTCCCCATCAATTCCCAGGCACGTGTCAGGTCCAAACTTCCCTTGGCATGCAATGTTCCACAGTCCCAGCCTCTACCGTACTGTGACCGCACTTGCACCCACATGATGCACCATGGGAACCTCGTTCCAAGGACAGTAGGGGTATAAGCCACGCCCTAGTTCAATCAGGTACTAGGCTTCCCCATCCCATACTAGGTATGACATTAGTACTTTCAAACACTTGATCACGAACACCACCACTGTCGGGCCTTAATAGATTCAGTAAACAGACGGGGCGATCAGCCGACAACCAAAAGAGTTAACCAAAACCCTACCCCGTCTATCGTCCTTATAGTTGTAACAGAAGGAAACCAACCAATTCCTATAACTCGCGAGTGACAGGAAATCATTCGACTTTTACCGATACCTACTTAAGCAGTGCAACTACTCGACCCAAAATACTAGTGTTCAGATCAAGGGAACTATGTCATGCATCTAAGGTTGCAAACAACTCCTATACGTAAATGCACAAACATGAGCAAGAAGGCATGTGTAAGTTTAGAAAGCTGGGTGCATGCTCTGGGGCTTGCCTTCAAGTGGAGGGGAGGGAAGCTGGTCTTCAGCTGGGGCGGCTTCGGCTTCTGGAACTGGTAGCTCAGCTACAGCTCCGTCTTCTGGCGCCGGGTGTAGCTCGTAGACGCCGTCAGCAAGGTGAAACTCTACACGAATGCAATGCAGGAGTTAGTGTTTAGACGGTTATTTCAACAGCAACACTTGCAAGTCTTAGCCCAGAAACTTGTAGCAAAGCTACGGAAAAAGTGTGGGGGTTCAAGCTTCAGTGGATAGAGAACAAGACCAAGGGTCGGATTGGAACAAACTTATGATCTGACCCTTAAACTTTAAGGGATAACTGTGTTTGGGGACCTCAGACTTATCACAGAGAAGTCCCTGAAATTTTACACAGATACCCTCGGGTCAAGGAAAAGGATACAGCCGAGTCCTTGGGCGAGGCGGATAAGGGTCGGCGGACAGACAGGGTCGGGCGAGACGGAAAGGGGTCGGGCGAACAGATAGGGTCGAGCGAACCGGTAAGGTATCGGCAGTTTACCTTCGGTTTATGGGTGAAGCTTTGGGGTCGGGAAGGAGCAGAACTGGGAGGAAGGTCTTAAGCACTAAGGCTTGGGCGGCGGCGAGGTTGACGGTGCTCCGGCGGCGGCGGAGCTTCTTGTGAGCAACAAGGAAGCTCTAGCACAGCACGGAGGAGCAGGCGGCTGGGTGGATTGGGGGAGAAGCAGACTTGAGCAGAGAGGGGAACTCTCGAGAGTTTCAGTGGGATTGCTCAAGTGTGCTCAGAGTAGGGGCGGTGACACAGCAAAGGCAAAGGAACTCCGGTGGAACTCTAGCACTCCCTTTTATAGCAGTGTGGAAGAGAGAGATTTCGGGCAGCACGAAGACCGGAAGAAAAGGATGGAGTGCGCTGCCATGGCAGCGATTGAGCGGCGATGGGCGGCGGAATAGGACTTCGGAGATAGCGTCTTCGGCCATTGGGCACTGGAGACAAGGTTGCGCAGGCGCGGTTTTGCCGGAGCTGAGATTTGGCGGAGGCGGGCGTCATCGAGCGGCGGATCTGATTGGTGTGACAGGGAGGACGGCGCTACAAGCGAGGTTTCACAGGTGAAAAGACAGGCGAGCTGCGGCTGCGCGGGCGAGCGCGGAACAGCGGTCTGCCAGGGCACAGTTCTGGCAAGGCGGAAAAGGAGCTGTCACGGCCGGAGACGGGGTTGGCGATGGAGGAATCGTCGCATAGCGAGTTCGTGGGCGGCGCGACTGTGGGAAGGCGGCGGAAAAGCCGGAAGGCATCGGGCCTTGCAGCCGGGGATCCGGCGAGATGATGGGCGCGAGCCGCGAGGCGGTTTGACGCAGCAGGCGGCAAAGCTCTGCCACAGCGGCGACGGAGCACCAAGGTGCGGCCGGCGAGGGCGCGAGCGAGACGAGGCGCTGCAGAAAGGGTTGCAGAGGGGCTTCCGCTGCGATTGGGGAGGAGGGCGCGGGAATCCATCCTGTCGCGGCCAGCGACTGGGCGAAGCGGTGGGCGTCGGAGAAGCTCTGAAGCGACGCATGCTGCTCGAGTGCGTCTACCTCGGGAGATCAGGGGAAAAGATTTGCGGGTCCACCGGTCAGTCTCGGTTGTCCCACAGCTCCAAGATTAAAAGGAACACCGCCGTTTGAGATTTAGAAGGAACCGATGTTTCTGGCTGGGTTTCCAGGGGTCGGGACCAGAAACTGGGGTTGAGCACTTAAGCTCAAGGAAGCTGAGTCAGCAGGATTAGGGACTCGGATTAGGATTAACTCGGATGATTTGACCAAGGTCGTTACACTCCCTATCGGGGATACATCCCCAGTGCCCGCAAGGAAGGAAGAAGCCGGACTCCTACTAGGATTCCCCTGTAATCCTACTAGGACTCATCCCGTGTAATCCTACTAGGAGTCCTCCTTGTAATCCGACTAGTACTCTGCCCCTGGAGTATATAAAGGAGGGCAGGGGTACCTAGCTCGGCAGGTCACACCTCAACACCCAAGCGTAGGGTGCAATATACAAACACCCCTAAACAGGATGTAGGGTATTACGCTACTCTAGCAGCCCAAACCTGTCTAAATCCGTGTCTCGTGTCCTCACTTTTACCTTCAAGTTCTAGGTCCAGCGATCCCCCGCTACACATTCTGCTACCTCAGGTACCCCTTGGTAGACGGCCGATATAAAACACCGACATTGGCGCCCACCGTGGGGCAGATCGTCGAGATCATCGGGCGAGCTTGAAGGACCTCATCTTCAAGCCGGTGTTCTCTTTCAAAGCAGGCGCAACCTTCGTCTTTGACTCCTGACTTTGCATCACCGACGGCACTGGGTCCTTCCAATGCTGCATCATCGACAACCAGGAGAAGAAGCGCCTCGATGGGAACTCTCTTCCATAAGAAGCAGAAAATCTCATCGAGAAAATCGACAAATTAAACCTCGGATCAAGGTTCGATTGCAAACTCGTACTCCGACGGCAACTTCGGGTTCGACCGCGATTCGAACTCGAACTCCGACGGCGACTACGAGTCCGACCATGACTTGAACTCGGAGTCCGATGGCGACTCTGGGTCTAACTACAACTCGAAGTCCGACGGCGACTCCGGGTCCGACTACAACTCGGAGTACGATGGCGACTCCGGGTCTAGCTACAACTCCGAGTCCGACGACGACTCCGGGTTCGACCGCAACGCGGAGTCTGACGGTGACTCCAGCTTCAACTTCGACTCGAAATCTGACAGCGACTCTGAGTTTGACTACAACTCGAAAGTCCGACTACATCGCGAGCTCGCCGACGACTATGGGCGGCTCGCCGATGATTTCTTCGACTATGTCGCGGGCACGCCGACAACCACGGTCGGCTTGCCGACGACTTCGTCGACTACGGGCAGCTCATCGACAACTTCAACTACATTACGAGCTCACAGACGACTACAGGTGGCTTGGCAACGACTTCGACTACTCTCCTCAACTACTTCGCTCGGCAACACACTGACGACTACTTCGTCATGACGCTCGCCGATGACTTCTCCGAGTACGTCGCGGCGCTTGCCGACTACTACGGGCGGCTCGCCGACAACTACTCCAACCACATCGTGACGCTCGCTGACGACTACTTCTACTACTTGTCTCGACTACAAGGCTAGTCGAGGGCGGACTACTCCAACTCCTCGTCTCGACTAAAAAATTAGTTGGGGCAAACTTCGCATCATCGACAACTAGTCAGAATCGCCTCCAACTAGTCGACTTCGTCAACAACCATTACGGCTTCATCAACAACCGTCACGGCTTCGTCAACAATCATCCACGAATCAAGCTAAGTCACTTTTCTAATTATTTTCCGGCTTACTTTCCGCTTGCGCACAACACGCGCTCTACTCGCCAGAAACTCTCACGCACAATACGCGCTCTATTCGCCAGAGGGCAGCAAACTCTTTCGCGCTACCGCGCTCTCTTTTTATCGCAACAGCGACTATTCCTTTTTGTCTTCTCTTAAAGTCACTACTCTTCTCGAGTAGAACACGCCTTAACTCGTGAAAGCCTCGGGTGCACCTATGACACCAAATGCTAGCACACATACACGTGCAAACAACAATAATGCCCATACGCGTACATGAGACACAGCTCTCATACACGCAGCGGCTACGGCTAAACGGGGACTGAGAGCCTAAAACGTAACAGGCTAACTACTCGGGAAGAGTATGACTGGAACAAGAGCATGACACACAATGTTTGCATTGATCACTGAAGAAATTTCAGCAGTTTCAATATCCTACAAATATGCTACATAATGTACGCATCTTTTCTTTTAGGTCAAGCTTTGGCGACGACGCTCGTCGCGACACCAAGCGTGCCTCCAGAGGCACAGACTAGTTCCCGAACTCAGGGGCTAAGCACCAACGGCTACTCAGAATATCTCCAGTGGCTCAGCTAGCTCCCAAGCTCAGGGGCTGAACGCTGCAAAGCTACTCGACATGGCTCCTACGGTTCACCTGGCGCATAAGCTCGGGGGTTGGATGCCACAAGACTACTCGGATGATGACTGGAGTGAAGATTGAAGATCCTTGAGTTGATTATTCAATCAATTCAAGGCTCGAGGGCTGATAAGCTACACCCAATAATTTTTCAAGCCGGAAGAAGAAGATTCAAGATTTTGACCCTCAGCCTATTTCTGCGATTCAACCTAAGGCTCGGGGGCTACTCCATATGGAGTGCGACTTTCGCCACCCTCCGTACATGAAGACTACAATATCAAGATGATCAAGGCTTTGAGCACACTATAGCCTCATGGCAACTTTGACAAGCTTTGAAGATTCCGCCAGATAAAGTACTCGAGGAACACCAAGACTACTCAGCGAATATCTTAAAAGTACTCGAAGACTACTGCATTCGACTATGAATCGCTCGGGGGCTTGTCGGGGATACATCCCTAGTACCCGCAAGGAAGGAAGAAGTCGGACTCCTACTAGGATTCCCCTGTAATCCTACTAGGACTCATCCCGTGTAATCCTACTAGGAGCCCTCCTTGTAATCCGACTAGTACTCTGCCCCCTGGAGTATATAAAGGAGGGCAGGGGTACCTAGCTCGGCAGATCACACCTCAACACCCAAGCGCAGGGCGCAATATACAAACATCCCTATACAGGACGTAGGGTATTACGCTACTCTAGCGGTCCAAACCTGTCTAAATCCGTGTCTCATGTCCTCGCTTTTACCTTCAAGTTCCAGGTCCGGCAATCCCCCGCTACACATGCTGCTACCTCGGGTACCCCTTGGTAGACGGTCGGTATAAAACACCCTATAAATATAAAGGGCCGTGGCCGATTGAGGCTAACACCCAATCGAACAAAACATTTACCTTACTTTTATCTCCTGACGGGTCCATAGACCTGGGGTCCCCAACGAGACTGTCTTCCCACAACACTTGACCCAACAAAGGGCACAGCAACAATGTACACCTGGGCCTGCCCGGCTACGCGTAACCAGGCCGAGGCCCTAATCCGGCCATCGATCGATTCCTCCGACCAAGAAGCCTAGTCGGCACCCCGACCGGAAGGAGCCAGTCGGGGGTGGGGCCACGTCCGACCCTGACTGAGTTCTCCCGACCGAGTCCTCCCGACCAAATCCTCCCGACTGGGGATGCACTGTACCGCCCGTACCGCTCCCCCGACCGATTCGGTCGGGGCTGACTGGGACAACCGACCGGGGACGCCCATTGGTGTGGGCCTAGGGAGCAGGTGGGACGGATAACGAGGAAGCACCCGAGTCAGCCGGCCGTACGCAGAACAGTACCGCGACATGCCTTGCACAGTGTCGCCGTAAATCTACTCGCTACGACGGAGTGGTCTGATGAGGAGAATAGGGACCGAGGATAGAGGCTATACCGTACCCGACGACGTGGGTCTCTACAAGACTAAGCAGTGTCCGTACACTCACTCTCTTATCCTCTCCGACTTGTAAGGTCGTTCCCTTGTACTATAAAAGGGGATGGACCCTCCAGTCCTACGGGGAGATACGTTCACACGCACTCTTACGTTCTTACTCTTATGCTTTCACACTCTCACACACTTAGCGCATGTCCGAGCTCCTGCCACTCTCTTCCACTAAGATGAGAACAAGGTCAAGACTCAGGCACCCCTCTCATCCTCCTCTCGTTTGTACCCTCACTGCAAACTTTGAGTACCTGGGTTCAGGAATAAAGTCGACCGACTGACCCCGACTGGACGTAGGGCGCGTTGCCCGAACCAGTATACATCCTGTGTCATTGTGTGCTAGGTCATATCCGATCTAACGCATGGTTAAACTATGAATATTTACTTGTCAGCCAGATTTCGCACTGACATCTCCAAACCCTAATCTTTTCCAACCCTTTGATTTCCTCTTTCGTCTCGACGGCGGCTGAGGAGGTTCTAAGTGGCATGTTGATTTTAGAGCAACCCTAGGTGCACCATTCCTAACGAAATCCCTCTTGAGGTGGTGAACGTAGGTTTTTTCGCGACGCCCCTATTTTAACCAGTCTGACCGGCTGCTCCAATCGGTCTCACTGGCTTGGAGGCAGGAGCCCGATGAGGTGAGGTGATTCACACGGCGCGTGATGTAGCGCAGTTCGGTGCGTTGACTGGAAAAAAAGTCAACCCGACGTCACGCAAGCGTCCACGCGCATGTGAGCTGAGGCGCCCCCGACGTGACCACGCGGGCAGCAGCATTTCGAGGCTTCCCCTGCCCTCGCCGCTGCCTCCGGTCCCCGGCCCCGCCGAGGTGTCTTCGCCGTCGTCGAAGGCTCGAAGCAGCAGGACGCCAGACAGCACAGGTGATTAATAAATTCCCCGCCGGCGTTGCAGACGCGGCGGCGGCAGCAGTCGCAGCAATTGCGCGCTTGCTTGCGTCAACGTCCTGGCGCAGCGCAGTGCGCGCCGTGCGGGGTCTGCACGACCCGACACGGCAGCCTACACGGTACCCGTCATTCAATTCTTATCCTTTTGATATGCATGTGCGTGATTAAGGCCCGTTTGATTAGATTTTAGAAGTTGGATATTTGGTTAGTTTTTAAAAATTGAATTTTGGGTAGAACTTGATGTAGCTGTTTGGAGAAGTAGATTTTAAAATACAAATTTCCTTCTCTCTTTTTCTCTCCCATAATCTAGCGAAAGCTACCCAACTTTAACTTGTGGGATTCTCAAAGAATCTAGCTTCTGAATTTTAGAATTAAAAAATAATTTTTTTCGATTCCATCCAGCTTATGGAAACTGGATTCTCAAAATCCAGTGAGATCCAAACCGCGGATAAAATTTCTCCTTTCCTTCATCTTAGCCCTTTGTAGACAGCCCTTTGCCGAACCAACAAAAATGGAGGAAAATACAAAACCAACCGTATTTTCCTCCTTTTTTATTCACCTTTTGCCAGCGGTGACTATTTTTACTAATGAAGCTTTGACCATCGGTAATTTTTAATGATCGTGTGATTATGCAGCATAAAATTATAGTTACATTCTGAATCAAATTTAGTTTATCATCAATAACATCCTATATTTTGGAACAATTCGTTTTACCATTACTTAAAAAAAGTAATTTCAAATTCGCGTTTTTTTTTTGCGAAAAGGAGGGAACTATATTAAACAGCAATATCAGCACATTACATCCCCGACCTTTTACAGCCAAGCCCCTGGACAAATTGGAATTACACAACGCAACTCCAAACACCATAACCTGCTTCGCGTCGTCGTCTTCCTCCGTCCCAGTCGCCGGCGACGCCCACCAGGACCAGAACATCTTCATCTTCCGCCAAGACGCAAGGCTCCAAAGCTTGGATGTGCCGCATGATCCAGCGCCTGGATTCCACCAGCACGCCTCGATTCCGTTGAAAGAACATCGGCCGCCCGCACGCCTGAAAGCAGAAGAGAAGCACAGATCCGCCATCGCCAGCGGAAGAACCAGCGACTGGAAAAGGAGTCTGCCGTCGCCGGCGCCACCGCCAACAACGAAGACAAGCAACCCAGAGGGGATGCTAAGCTTCCCACCGTTTCGCAAACAAACAGAAAAACAAAAGATCTCCGGCTGAACTCACCGGCGGAGTTGAACGCACAGCCACCGCCGGGAACGAAGCCGAGAAAGAGGCATCTCACGCTTTCTTCATCCAAGCAATCGTCAACGACAGACGAATCGCCGGAAAAGAAAGCGGACGCAGCAAAATCCCCAAGCGAGATCCACATGGGAACAAGCAAGCAACCCTAACTAGATGTAAACCAGGGAAGGTGATATACAGCCGGACAACCAAACTCCCCCGGTTCCCCTCCCTCTCCGGCGCCGACGCGGCCACCGGAGAAGAGGGGAACCGGAGCGATTGGTGCCGGAACAGCGCTCACCTCCGGTTCGCCTTTTGGGGACTGTAGCAGGGGAAGGGAACGGGAGAGAGAAGAACGAGACCAGGGTCTCCTTTCTTGTTTGCTCAAATTCGCGTATATTTAGTGTCAGTTTATCAAGTAAATGAAAACGAACGAGGATTAAGGAATAAATGAATTATGCCTGGTAAATACGGAACATACATGTCATCACGGTCTAAACTAGCTCTGCAGTTTTTTTAAATACTCCTTATGGGAAACTCCAAGAGATCGCAAAGGGCTTGTTATTAGCGTCGTCCAGACTTGCCGGATCAACCGCACCTGCAAGTGCACTTTTGTGGCTACGACGTCTAGCAGCCGTGGATTAATTAACATTCAGAAGGTGAACTTTGCTGAGTGATAAACAAACCAGCTTACTACACTGCCCGATTTGTTACGCCATCCTGATCTGATATGATGCTGCCTTGTGGGGCGTTTTTCCTTGGATTCCAGCCCCGGTGCGCTGTACGATTGTTGATCTACCTCCGCGCCGTCCCATCTGCTCGGCTCGCTCTGCCCCCGGCACACATCGAATTCCTCTGTTTGGAATACCGAGGGTGGAGTTTAGTCCGTATCACATCGGATATTCGGATGCTAATCAGAAGAACTAAACATGAGCTAATTACAAAACTAATTGCAGAACTCCTAAGCTAAATCACGAGATGAATCTATTAAGCCTAATTAATCCATCATTAGTGAATATTTACTGTAGCACCATATTTTCAAATCATGGACTAATTAGGCTTAATAGATTCGTCTCGCGATTTAGCCTAGGGGTTGTGAAATTGATTTTGTAATTAGCCTATATTTAATACTCCTAATTAGTGTCAAATATTCGATGCGACAGGGACTAAAATTTAGCTCCGGATTCAAACACCCCTAATCGTCACTTTGGAAGTTTGGAACCCAGCAAGCTATCTCTCTTGGGACAGGACCCAGCTTGCTCAGTTGCTCGGCTGCAGGGAAAGAAACGAAGAGAAATTTCCATTGCTGGCATCGCCCTGGGGTCCCTGCGCTGCGCCGCGCGAGAGCCTGAGGTCGGCCGGCATGAAGTATGAAGTAGTACTGTAGTAGGTACTAGGGTGCGTGTCGTCTCCAAGCTCCAACGGGCGGATTTCCTCCTGTTGCTAGCGAGAAAAGAGAGCAGGTTCTTGTTTAGTTTTCAAATTGTAGGTGGTAAAGTTTGCATTTTACTATAAATGTGCAACTATAGTATTTCGTTTGTATTTGTGAATTATTGTTCAAACATTGACTAATTAAGCTCAAAAGATTTGTCTCGCAAAGTACAACAAAACTGTGCAATTAGTTTTTGATTTCGTCTACATTTAATACTCCATGCATGTACCGCAAGTTTGATGTGATGGAGAATCTTTTTTTTGCATAGTGTCAAAGTTGGAATTTTGGGGACGCCCTAGGCCTTGTTTAGTTGCCCAATTTTGAACAACCAAAATTACTGTAGCACGCTGTAGCGTTTCGTTTGTATTTGTGAATTATTGTCCAAATATTGACTAATTAGGTTCAAAAGATTTGTCTCGCAAAGTACAACAAAACTGTGCAATTAGTTTTTAATTTCGTCTACATTCAGTATTCCATGCATATACCGTAAGTTTAATGTGATAGGAAATCTTCTTTTTTATAGTACGAAAGTTAGGATTTTGGGAACTAGATAGGTCCTAGCTAGCAACGGGAAAAGGAGGAAGGGATAGCTAGCCGCCTAGCCCGCCGATAGGTCGTGTGTGTCTATACTCTCTACTGTGCCTGCACGGTGCCGCCCCGTGCTCCATTATTATGACGCCGTGCACGGCTTCAGAGGCGCTCTCCTGCCGCTGCGCGCGCATGAGGCGTTGCCGTGCGCCTTTCGGCAAAGCCACACGCGCGCCCCCCAACGGGCACCGGCTGTGCTCGGTCGCTGCGGCGGCGGCTGCACACGTGACGTGACCAGACTACTACATATGCCTGCCCTCACCGTACCGTCCGCCACCTACCGCGATGTCTTGCGTGCTATAGCATTGTGTTCGTCGCCCTTGCTACGCTCGATTTTTCCTCTACTTCACTCCCTCTCCCATCCGATTTCGACGCCATGGATGAGGTGTTGCGAGGTCGGTTTTCAGATGATGGACATGGTTAAGGTCCGGAGGGTTTTGGATTGTGGCCAAGAGAGCAGCGTTTTCCTTTTGGCGTGGTTCGCTCGTTCTTGTCCCTAGAATAGAATGGAGTAATGGATGTCATGTCACGTCCAAAGTTAATGCCGTCCTAGTTGGATGGTCCGAAACAGTGGAGGCGCTGATTTGCCCGGCCGTTTTCAGGATCGTTTGGTTCCGAGAGAGTCCCTGTCATATTTGTAGACACTAATCAGTAGTATTAAATATAGATTATTTACAAAACTCATTGTATAGATAGAGGCTAAACAGCGAGATAAATCTATTAAGCCTAATTATCCATGATTTGATAATGTACTGCTACAGTAATCATTACTAATGATGGATTAATTAGGCTTAATAGATTCGTCTCGCTGTTTAGCCTCCATCTGTGTAATTAGATTTATAATTAACTCATATTTAGTTCTTCTAATTAGTCTTCGAATATTCGATGTGACACGAACTTGGCGGTGGCTGAACCATTGTGCATGAGGGCTAGAAAGGACCTCACGTGATTAGTTTGGCTCACCGTCACCGGTAGGGAAGACAGGGCATTGGGAGGAGGATAAAAAAATCAGAGGTAGGAAACGGTTCAGCTGTTAAGGCCTTGTTCAGTCCCTTTTTTTCCAACTTTGACACTATAAAAAATAAGATTTTCCATCACATCAAACTTGCGGTACATGCATGGAGTACTAAATGTAGACGAAAGCAAAAACTAATTGCACAGTTTTGTTGTACTTTGCGAGACCAATCTTTTGAGCCTAATTAGTCAATGTTTGGATAATAATTCACAAATACAAACGAAATATTACAGTTGCGCATTTATGGCAAAATGCAAACTTTGCCACTCCCAATTTGAGAACTAAACAAGGCCTAAGTTGCTACTGTAACAATCTCTGTTTTCAAATACTTTACTGCTTTTAACCACTTTATTTGTTTCAAAATACCCGGTACTTTGTGTTTTCTAAAAATATACTTTCCCAGTTTATCCATATTAAAAGATACTATATATTGTAGAAATACTAAAAGATAGTTTTATGATGAGATTTTGATCATTTCATCCTTGAAAAGGTGGATTGCGTTGATAATCGTGTTTTGGTCAAAGTTGCCAAATATTTAGAGACGGAGAACAATTTATAAGTCATCTTTATTTTCTTGCTTAAACATTTTATTTGGGCGAAGACCACTCATGCTAAAAAGAAAAATAGAGAGAAAGTGTCGTACGTTTGAAAAGTAGTCCAATTTAATACATGTTTGGATGTGTAAAGAGTGGAATTGAAATTTGGTCACCTGCCATGCTGCACAAGTCCGTCTTCACCGGCCAAGCTCGTCGTGCCGCCCATCCTTCACTGGGGATGTCGGACACTGGTGCCGCCCTGTGGTCCCACCTCTTCCCGCGTGTCACGATGCGGCTCTTCTCGCGACGAAATCTTGTTGCCCGCGAGGAAAAAGAGGAAGGGTGCCGGCCGCGACGAAGAGGAGGGGCGCCGAACGGGAGGAAGAGGAGGAGGGTCGCCAGCCACGAGGAGGAGGAGGAGGTCGTGAGTCCGTGACGAGGGGCGCCGGCCGCGACCCGCAAGGAGGAGAAGGTTGCGCCAGACGGGAGGAAGAGGAGGAGCGCCGGCCGTGAGGAAGAGGAGGAGGGGCGCCGACCGTGAGGAGGAGGAGGATGTGAGCCCGCGACGAACGCGAGGAAGTTGGAGGGGTGCCGGGCGCGACCCACGAGGAGGAGGAGGAGGAGGAGGCTGCGCCAGATGGAAGGAGGAGGATGAGGGGTGACGAGTGGGAGGAAGAGGAGGCTGCGATGGTGAGAAAGAAGGTCAGAGGGGATCTCTAGGGGCCGGCTGCTGGCGGCGGAGTTCCGGCGATGGAGGTCGAGGTCGGAGTTCGGGCGGCGGCGCTATCTGTGGTGGGGTCTGGGCGAAGGAGGGGAAGATTGATCAATTCGTCCCTATACGGAGAGGACCAGCTCGATTCTGATGAAGCGTTATTTTAGTTCTGTGTGGATTCCACGATATTGGCTTCCCAGTACCAATTCTCAATTCCGCATACATCTAGACAACGGTATTCACTGGATCCAATTCCAATTCTCATTTCGAGCTCCAATACTACTATCCAAACACGGAAATAGAGATTTGTCTTGATACTAGTACCTCCTTTGTTTTGTACCTAGTGTACACAAAGCCCTAAAGGCCCAAACACGAAGCAAAACAGATTGAGTAGCATGTAGGCGATCGACCCACTACACTGATTACAGTGTCACCACTGCCTCTGTTTACCAACACTATCATCAAGTACCTCCCTTGTTTTGCTATGTTTTTCTATGAAGTATGACCCCAGAGAATTCGGTCCACGATGTCTCATCCATTGAGGATATAAAAATATAGTAATTGAAATTTTTCGCTCTACGTATCACAGTCATTCATATTGTTTTTTTACATGCGTGATTACTTGGTCAGTGCGCATAATAAGCTATGAACAAACATGGAGCGGGTATGTATCATGATTAGCTTTGGCTAACAAGAATGTCCTGCATATCTCCATTTAAGCCTCTAACCTAGACTATACCACAATGTGTGATTTCTTTTGCAGTATACTTAGGGGGTGTTTGTTTCTTTAGTCAGCTCCTAAAATTTCTATCACATCGAATATTTAGATACTAATTAGAAGTATTAAACATAGACTTATTGCAAAACCAATTGTACAGATGAAGACTAATTTGCGAGACGAATCTATTAAGCCTAATTAGTTCATGATTTGACAATGTAATGTTACAGTAAACATGTGCCAATGATGGATTAATTAGGTTTAATAGATTCATTTTATGAATTAGACTCCATCTGTGTAATTAGTTTTATAATTAGCTCATATTTAATTTTTTTAATTAGCTTCCGAATATTTGATGCGATATGAATTTTACTTCGGACTGAACATCCGCATACACCGCATTAGAAAATTAGGAGCGCGGTATAGCGTATACGTAGCACATGCTCATCACGTAGCACGATTCTCTATTCTTCCTCTGACTAGTCCGGTAGTCCCCCTCCTCGGCCCAGCTTGCCAGTCGCCACCCTGCTCACAACATCTCTCCTCTGTTCTCCCATCCACACGCATCTCTGCACCTGCACAGAGCCTGAGCGCACACAGATTCTCACTGTACATAGCGAGACAGCAGAAGCCAAGGAAGCTGTGAGAGCGGAGCATGATGGCTGCTCCATAGAGTCAGAGAAGAGAAAAGGGGAAGAAACGCAGAGCAGGACCGCAGCCCGCAGGGAAAGGGGGAGCACCGCCCAAGATCGCAAAAGCAAAGGCAAAGCAGCGGCAGCCATCCATGGAGGTGGAGCCACCGCAGGCTGCCGCTGCCGCGGCTGCTGTAGCAGCAGCGCTCCTGAAATGCCGCGGCGACGGCGGTGGCGGGGAGGCAAGATTCGAGGCCTGCGGCAAGGCGGTCTCCAGGAGCCCCAGCCGCGAGGCGCAAGAACCGGACGGCAGCCCCGGGACGGCTCGCCGCCGCGTGGAGCAGGAGGAGAAAGAGGAGGAGCCGCTGCGGCGGGGGCTCGCGGCGGCCCAGGCGCGCGCGCGGGCGCGGCGGAAGGCGGGCCACGCCACGCCGTCGCCGTCCTGGAAGCTGGAGCCGTCGCCGCCGCGACCGGAGGAGGAGGCGGCGTCGGCCGAGGCGGACGCGGGGGCGGGGAGGCGGGGCGCGCCGGCCGCGTCGGCTAGGCAGCTGGGCGCCACCCTGTGGGAGATCCAGGACGTCATCCGCGTCGCCGGCGCGGGCCGCCGGATCCGGCACCGCGGACGGAGGGCGCCCGCCGCCGACGAGGCGAGTGCGGATGCGGATCGGGTAAGAACTTCGCCATCTGCGTCGCTTTTTTCCACAGTCAACTTGATGACGTTAGTGGTCAGCGTGATGCCTGTATGTGTGCATCATGTTCTGCTTTTCTTTTCATCTTTCTTGTTGGGTCTTGGATTACGTCGTTCGATCTTGCATCATACATTGCCTTTAACTAATATCCTTTGGTGGGTTTTGCATCATGCATTACCTTTAACTAATATCCTTTGGTGGGTTAGTAGCTAAAGTTATCTATTTTGAGAAATTACCAATATTTAGATGCCTTGCTGAAACCATAACAGATAGATGGCTGAATCATCTCTTCGGTCTTCTTGTGATTTTACTATTTGTCATCAGGAACAGTTCAAAACACCCTCTTCAATTCTTCATCAGGAACAGTTCAAACCACAGAATCTAGCACCAAGCACTCTGCGATTTCATTATAGTAGTTGGACGGTATCCTCTGAGATTTAGCATACTCTTTTATAGATTTTACATATTTCTTCTCCACCTACTTTTGTTTACTTGTCAAGGGCAGGAGTAATGCAGCCATAAAAGCTGCATCCTAGTTTTGTGATAGTATTGTCTGTACGACCCTTTCAATTTAGTGTTTGCTGGTACTTCTTTGACTTTATAAGGTACTGGACATATGGTGGATCTGTAGGTGGCTACTGTATGGTACTATAGTTATTTCGGCTTTTGTTGCTTGATCAGTGAACTTCATCATGAATTTCTGTTGAGAGCTATAAAATTATTTCATACGACAAATAATTTAGGAATAAACTTTGTCTTTACTCGGTTTGAAGTGTGTTAGTGTTATTAGGTAGATGGTGCCATATAGGCATAGCCCTGTTATCTTTAGAACTTAACTGGCCAATTATGTAGTATGTCCAAAAGATTAAGTAAAACATAAAGAATATTAAAACATAGAGCCTCCAAGGACATCTAATATTGATCAAAGATGATCTGGCTGATGTGTTTGATAGACTTGGTACATGACTAGCATCTGTGTGCTGGACTGCTGGGAGACTGGGCTTCCATTTGAACCTTTATCTGGTATTAGAATTATATGCTTGATGATTTTGATTGTATTTCTTTTTGTTGTTTCTGACATTTTCTTCAAGAATATTCCATCCCCAAGGGCATCCCTAATCATCGCCTCCTTTTGTATCCTTTGGGTTCTTTGCTATTATCATGATGGCAATATTTCTTTTTCAAGTGCTTTCTCTTAATCTAGCTTCTGTTTCACCAAGCTGTACGTGATGTTTTCTTAACTTAATTGTTTTCCCAAGAGAAGGGAGAAAACCAGCTTTTATTAGAAATAGCGTATAACAGATAAAAGAAACCGAACGACTTTAAGTATCTAAAGATGGATTGTAAAACCTTGTAACCTTCTCTTTATCCTTGTTTAGTTTATTATACGCCTGTTTCCCTGTCCAATTTTCATGTTCTCGATGAACTAGAGGTCCACATGTTTCTGCTGTGCACTATGCAACTTAGTAAGATCCCATGATTCCAGCATATCATTTAGAAGCATATTTTGTTCATTCTTTTCTTATGTGTCATGCATTGTTGTTACACAGGAGAAGTAAAACTTTGAATTTGGTTTATACTTACAACGCACATTATAATATTTACACTCCTCAGGAGGAAATTCATTATTGCAGGTCTCTTATTTTGTTTGAAGACAGTAATGCTTTTTAGTTGATGACACCTAAGATTTGTCCTTTTTTATTTTGTTTCCTGACACCATTCCTTCTGAAATTTATTTTCCTTGGTAGGATTTAATTGACGTAATCTTGCTTCCCATTGGGAATGCCGTACCTTTGTTTGTGTGCGCGCGCGAGCTTTGTTTTCTTTTTTGCTTTTTTACTACGTCACAAAGCCATACGTACCAGATGTCACAAGTTTCTTCTTACCTTTCAGCCACGGAGTTCAGGTGGCTTTGGAGCACATGTTGCAGCTTCAGTGATGGAGCATGATAAGTTACATGAAGAAAGATGCCCCTCAAGGCAGCCTCTTTCTCCTGCAAGTTACACTAGTTCAGTTGGGGTACGTATTCATTTGCTCCCTCTACAAACTTGGCTTACTTTGGTGGTTTACTTTGGGCATTAATAAGAAATACCAGTTGTGCCAGCATGCCCATCTTCTCTCAGGCTTGCCTATGTAGGAAGTCATGGACCATATTGTACTTGTCAAGTGCAAAGATCCATCTTATCATCCTGTACTGGTTTTGTGGCATCACTTGTGATGCCATTACATATTATTGTTTTCGAGTTCTGCAGTCCGAAACACTTTTAAATCAACACATAATTCTCAAATAGTGTCCATTCCTTGTACAGGCAACTACGGTGAACCTTGTCAGCCCAACTCGGTCATTGGATTGCAATGCTAGATTTAGGCACACGGGTAATGATCTCAAAACGTCAACAGAGCTATTGAAAGTTCTCAATCGAATTTGGAGCTTGGAAGAACAGCACGCAGCTGATGTGTCAGCAATGAAGGGATTGAAACGAGAGTTGCATCATGCCAAGGCATGCATTCAAGAGCTTATGCAAGAGAGGCAGCGGTATCACCACGAAATTGATTCTCTAGCAAGGCAAGTCACTGAAGACAAAATGGCTCGGAGGAACAAGGACCAAGAGAAGATCAAAGCAGCCATCCGTTCACTGCAAGAGGAGCTTGAAGATGAGAGACGCCTGAGGAAACATTCGGAGGCTCTCCATAGAAAGCTAGGCAAAGAGCTGTCTGATATGAAATCATCATTTTGCAAGGCTGCAAAGGCTCTGGAGAAAGAGAAAAATACAACCTGCCTGTTGGAAGATCTTTGTGACGAGTTTGCAAAAGGAATTAGAAACTATGAGGAGGAAGTCAGGATGTTGAAGCAAAAGCATGTAAAGGAGTACGAGCACAAGTTTGATAAGTCAGTAGTTCATATTTCAGAAGCATGGCTTGATGAGCGAATGCAGATGCAAAAGACTGGTACAAGGGAAGATTTGTCGGGGAAAACCTCAATCACAGAACGACTGAGCAGTGAGATTGAGAGTTTTCTTCATCATGCTAAAAGGTTCGGTAACTGCAAGAATGATAACTTAGACATTGGTAATGAAAAGCGAGATGCCAGTTTTTGCCAGCAGTCCCTTGAGTCTGTGCACCTTAACGGAGCCACTAGTGCCCCTCGGTTAGCGGAAGATGATGATGGCAGTTCTATTGCCAGTGATCTGCATTGCTTTGAACTGAACATGCATGGAGGTGCCATTAAGAGCCATGACCTTGCAGGTACTCGAAGGAGGGTCATAAGCTCCATGCATTCACCGATGAGAAGATTGGAATATTCCAATGGTGTATCTGTCGAAGGCTCACCAATGTCAAATGCACCAACTTGCTCAAGAAAAGACAAGGCAAGATCTAGCATCGGTCGACAACAATTTATTGCTTCAACACCAGAAATTAGCTCACGCAATGATGCTGGCCTTGCTTCTACAGACGAGCAAAATGAAACTGTTATGACCCAAGTCTCTCGCCAGTTACGTGATGACCTGTTGAAAATCAAATCAGAGGCTCCTCAACATGCATATCTAGGGCACAGATCAAACCAGCCCCGGACAAATCAGTTTCATGAATATACTACCGCACGGGATCTTTGTGATGTGCGCAGTCCAGCACGACATCTGAATAACCCAGCCAAATCCTTGGAGTGCGAGATATCTGAATCCCCAGCTCATCAGCTGGTAGGTGCAAAGGAGAACACTCTGAAGGCAAAACTACTTCAAGCAAGGTTGGAGGGGCAGCATGCTCGAATGAGCTCATCGGTATTCCCCTTGATCAGCACAAGGAGGAAATGAGAACCCAGCTGACACTCTTGGGCTTCCATGATTTCAATCTGCAACATGTATAGTTGCAATTGTAAGATATCCGACTTAATAGCCGAATATCCACTTGACGATGACGTGTTTCGAGTGCTCCTGGATGCCCCCAGTTGCAGGTTATGTGAATCCTAGATGTAGTTGCATATTGAACGGAGTTCTCATTGTAGATTTCATCTGCTAACCATCGGACTAGAATCAAATGGAGATGAACTTGGCTATCACATCTTGTAACATTTGTATAGTAATGAGCTTAGTTATTACTTGCTTTAGCCATGGGCAATCTTTGTCCTAATTTATTTTTTTCTAAAAGAAGTTGGTTTGCAGAGACTACAATTTTTCACCTCCTGACATCCTCAGTTCCTTCTATGCACTAGTTAAAAAAAATTCTCCTAGAAATTTTCATAGAAATAGCAAGTCATGGCACTAAAAAACCTGAAATGAAATCATTCACAGAAACTGTCTGCAGTTCCCAATCTGTATGGAATGATGCCTGCCCGATTCTCTTATCGGCTATGATAGTTTTCTTACTCTGGCAGTGTCAGTACGCTGCACTTGTTTTGCTTTTGCTTATGGTTGGGGATGATTCAAGTACAGTTGGTGGTAGATGGAAATCTACAGCCTGGGCCATCATGGTGGATCTGGCACAACGTTCATGGGCCGTACCCGTACTAGTGCGTCTGACCGATATTTGCGGCCGTAAAGAAAGCGAAAAAGAGAAATGCCATGCAATCTGCAAGAACCCTAGTTGGAGCGAATGATCAAGGAATTGACAGCGCAAGTATGGGTTTGCTTGGTCACAGCAAAGTCATTATTGTACTCTCATGGTCATGGACTTCGGCTCACATGATCGGTTTGAGAAAGGGATATGCTTTTTGCGTTCTTTTGTGAATCCTCATGAATTTGGTATTATTCGGTATTCAGGAATTTTGGAACGACTACATTCACGAAGTGCAAAATTCCCTACCATTCTTGGCGAAGGGGTAGGTGACACAAAAGAAACATATGAGCTTTTTATAGTAGTTGTTACACAAGGATGGTAGACGTCGGTAGCCTACATATTATAGCAACCAATCGCCATTTTACGATTAGGCACACTGTACAACCCAATTTACCAAGGGGGGCAAGGTAGGTCGGTGTGTTTGGTACGGGGATCGAACTTGGTTGGAACGGGTTCGATCCACATCGACCCGCATTTGGTTAAAAAAAGTCATCTGGATTGGGTCGGATCCAGGAGGGAATATTCCTCCTAGATGCATGTTGAATGCATCCACCCAAAACGAGTGGACGCACTCGACCCAGATGGATGCCGTTGCTTGGCTGTTTTCACGGGTGCGTGCAGGCGAGTGGGAGATGGCGGCGCAGAGGAGTGTGAGGAGGTGGCCGACGCAGTGGGGTGGCAGCCGACGTAGAGGAGCAGGCTAGCGCAGTCGCGTAGAGGGGTGGCGGCTGGCCTAGAGGAGGAGGCCAGCGCGGGGGAGGGAGGGAGGAGCAGCA
The DNA here is from genome assembly GCF_000263155.2 of Setaria italica. Classification (NCBI taxonomy): domain Eukaryota; kingdom Viridiplantae; phylum Streptophyta; class Magnoliopsida; order Poales; family Poaceae; genus Setaria; species Setaria italica. The sequence continues at coordinate 25,719,902 of NC_028453.1, read as the reverse complement.
GCTGGCACAGGGGAGGGAGGCGGCGCGAGGAAGGGAGGAGCTAGCGGCCAGCATGAGGGAGGAAGGGAGGGGCCAACGGGTGGCGCGGGGAGAGAGAGGGGAGGGGCGGGAGAGGCCCGACGGTGCAAGGAGAGAGAGGGATGGCTTAGGAAAAAATTATAGATGATGATATGTGGGATCCACGTACAACAGTTGCGAATGGTGTTAAAATGACATCCAATTGATCCCTCTCAACTCTTTCAACCAAATACAAGATGGGTTGGAGCCAACTCAAAAAAGTGAGATGGAGTCAACCCATTCCACTTAGTCCCAAAACTAAACACATGCTTAGTTTCAAAATTTTATGTCTTTTTAATTTTACCTAAGTCAATATCTAGATTATAAAAATATTAATATGTGCAATACCGAATGACTCTCAAGACATATTTAACAAAACTAAGTCACAACCTTGCTGCACTTTTTTTTATAAACTTGGTAAAATTTAAAGAAATTTGATTTATGAAAAAATTGAAAAGGTTTATATTTTAGAACATAGAGAGTATTTGCATTTCATATATGATTCACATCCCGTGGCAGAAATAACTGATAAAAAGAACTTAATAAAACTTAGAGAAATTTAATTTATGATAAAATTAAAAGGATTTATATTTTAGAAGGGAGGGAGTATTGCATTGAAGATGTATGATTCACATCCGAGAAAAATCGTGTAACTACTTCTAACCTATGGCTTGAGAACATGTCGATTGTCATTACTTGATTTGTTAAATAGCTCGATTATCTAACATCTCATCCACGGTTCATGAGATATGATCTTGGATTCTAGATGTATGACTTTAAGATTTTGAATGCTAAAGCCTCGTTTGGATATTAGAGGCTAAACTTTAACCCTGTCACATCGGACGTTCGGATGTTAATTAGGAGGACTAAACATGAGCTAAACTAATAGCAGAACCCCTAGGCTAAATCGAGAGACGAATCTATTAAGCCTAACTAATTCACCATTAGCGAATGGTTACTGTAGCACCACATTGTTAAATCATGAACTAATTAGACTTAATAAATTCGTCTCACGATTTAGCCTAGGGCTTATGCAATTAGTTTTATAATTAACCTATATTTAATACTTCTAATTAGTGTTTAAACATCTGATGCGGTAGGAGTTAAATTTACCCCGTCCCCCGAGCACCTCTAGGAATGCTTCAACCCAACTACCGCCAACATTTGAAAGAGAAAAAAAACGCGTACCCTGAAACCTCAGGCCTACGTCAGCAGCCAACGAACAAACAAATTTCTTTTTCCAAAAGTCCAGGCAGCAAATTTTCCTCCGCAGAGACCAGGAAAATCCCATCGCCGACCAACACCCATCCTACGTCTCCACCTACCCGCCCACCGACACCCGGGCCCGTCCAAACCACAACAGCGTACCGACAGCAGGGACCCACGTCCGTGGGCCCGGGCGCCCCCGGGCGCCCCCGGCGTGAAGTGTATTTATCCGGTTGCCCCCACGGCCCCACCGGAGGGTACGAATTTACTCCGCCTTGTTCAGCTGTCCTTTTTCTTCCCGCAGATTCGCATTTACGCCCCCCGGATTTCTCCTTATCACGACGCTGCCCCCTCGCGGCTCCGGTCCTCTCCTTCCGTTTCGGTTCTCTTGTTCTTGTTCGTCTCCTCTTCCCCCTCTCCAGTCTCCACACAACCCGCTCGCTCCTCCCGCACCCGCTTCGCGATTTCCTTGTCAAAGCTCCGCTAGGGTTAGGGTTTGGCCCCCGTCTGCCCCGTCGATGGCTTCTGCGACGGCCGTGCGTCAGAGGTGAGGCGAGGGGAGGGGAGGCGCGTGGTTAGTTGATTCGAGGAGGAGGCAGAGGGATGGACCCGGACTTCTCGCGGGGGAGCGGGGGGCCGAGCTTCGAGTTCGCCTTCAACTCGGTCAACTTCTCCGACCGGGTTCTGCGGATCGAGATCGTCGCCGGGGACGACGCGCCCGGGGCCAAGGGCGCCGCCGGCGAGGGCTGCTCGTCGCTCGCCGACTGGGCGCGCCACCGCAAGCGGCGACGGGAGGAGCTCCGACGCGGCAAAGGTGAGCGGGGATTTCCCACTTCCTCCCTCTTTTACTTTCGCCGTCGACAAGCCGCGAATTCGGCGCGGATTCGGAATTGGGGGAGGGCTGTGGTTGTTTGAATTGAATTGAATTGAGTTGTTCCATGCGTTGGGTGGGGGAAAAGGAATCGGAAGGTGCTTACCTTTTGACGTGATTTGATTTGACCTGGCCGTATGCACGGGCTTTAGGTGGTAAAGCCTTCGGCCTTAAGGGTTGGTAAGGCACTTTTCTTTTTAATCGAAGCTGTGAAATGTGGGGCAATCATTGTCATCCGAACCTTTTTAGTTGCCGCAGTGGAATTCAGATCACATTTTTATCAGAGCAATCTTGTGTGGATGAAATTGCTTAAGTGGTGTAGTTTATGGGGAAATTGAATAGGATTTTAATTTTTAACTGACATGGTTCTGCTTTGGGTGATTTTGTTCTATATACTGTATTGGTATGATCTTATTGAGCTCTGAATTTGATATTTGCCAACTAGTAGCTATTTGTATGCCTCACCTTTATTGATGTCAGTAATATGATTTGCATGCTCATAAATATATGAACAACATCCACGCATTGCAACTGAACCAGTGGCATGCCCAATTGATTGAACACAGTTTGCAATTAGGGATGTCGTTCCTTTCTCTGTTGCGGCTTAAATGAAAGTCATTGGATGATCATAAATTCGCACTCCTCAAACTACTATTCTGATGTTAAGAAGTTAAAATGTTTGAAATGTTTTGTCCTTTTAGGAAATGCTGTAACATTTGACATTACGACCAATTCATAAGAATGCAATGCTCTTCAATAAGTGGTTAGGTGCTGTCCTTAATTTGTCTTTAGTAATGCACATGGCTCTCAAGTAGCTTGATTGACTCAAAAAGTGTACTTTGCAATCTATTATATTTGTCCTGGACATGCTTTATGATTGTGAAGTCTACTGTGTAGAAATTTATGTATGTCTTGAAGTTACACCTGGATGTTTGCTCTATGATGGAAGAGGATCCGAACAGCTACACCAAATGACAGCCTTAGCAAAGAATATATTTGTGAAATGTACTAATTAGGACTTTTACTTGTTATATTGCATTTCAATATGACAAATTATGCATGTAATTTTCTTGTTTGAGCTGTGAGCAAGGGAATTAAAATATAAATTAGAAACTGTTTACAAATGCAGAGAAATAGAACATGAAAAATAAAAGTATAGTTTCTTGAGATAGGAGAGGGAGACAATATGTATATATTTGGCATTTTTTTCTTGTGAATATGAGCTTACCCATTAACACTGCAAAGCTGTTAAATATTAGAAAAATTCCCTCTCAACTTGTTATTTCAGAATGTGTATAGTCAAACTTTTGCTGTTTTGGTGACTAATACGTGAAGAGACATTTTGATCTGTCACACTTAAAATTATATGAGTAGAATTGTCATTCATTAGTACATTATGAGAAATATACAATTGATATATTTTTATCGTGTAATTCAGTGTGGGCTCAATCTTTTTGAAGGGACTGTTTTCATTAGGCAGTCATAAACATCCATGTTTAGTCTCACTGGTGGTTGTTAGGGCCACTTGTGTCTGAAATGCCTATCTAAGTTTCTTTCTCAGCATTTTTTTGTGACAACTGACTATTGTTAGCAATTATATCTAATATTCACCCTTTAGTCTTAAATTGTTTTTTTAGAATACGCTGATTATGCCTTGGTAAATAACTCTCATTATGTTTGCACTATTTAATGGGATTTGCACTTTGTTCCCATTTTATGTCATCATAGTTACATAGTTATGCATGATCCTGAAGTTATCCCATTTGTTTATGTGTAAGATCTTCATTTTGAACAACTTTTGCACTACAATTTTATTGCTCCAGAATCGGGAGCAAACTGCAAAGTTGAAGCTGAAGAATGTGATGCCTATGAGGAAGGCAATGAGGAGCCTGTAGCTATGATAGAAGAATCTCCACCTGATATTGAGCAAGATGGTCAGTGCAATTTAACTTCTGCTATCAAATGTAAGAGTTTTTGGGTTTAGGAAAAAGAACCTGCATACACATGATAAACTCTATAATATTTTCCAATTCATTGAAATGTTCAGGCTCTGCTAAATATCGTTTATTACTGTTGATGGTTTTGTTCTTTTCAAGTTTACTACTGTCTACTGGCATGATGTATTGGCTAACTTGTTCAACTGTTTTGAAGTTATCAAACATGTTGGGACAAGCTAACTGCTGGTATAAAACACAGTGATTATTTAAGTGGCAAAACTGTACAAGAATTAAGTTAGTTTCAGGTTTATGTGCTTGATCATGAAACCTCAATGCCTTAATCCGGATTAAGGAATAGTGTACAGTGTATACAAGTTATAATTCTGTAAAATATATTGTAACAGATAGTTAAGAGTAACTTTTATGAATTTTTTTCCTTGGGAGATTTAGCTTCCTTAAAGCACTTGAAGCAGCCAAGACACTACATTTATTCTGTGCTCTATCTTACAGTAACAATCAGCACATTTGTTCCCCATTTTCTTATCCCATGGAAGATTGGTACATCTACTTGGCTACTTGCATTTTTCAAAGATATGGATGTTGCATTCTGAGTAACTCATTCTCTAAGTTTCTTAACTCCTAAAAGCAGAACTTCTCGCAGTGCAATTCACCATTTTCTTCTCTTATCGTATTTGTGATTCATTCATTTTATTGAATTTTCTCTTTGCTAGGTGAGGATGGAGAAAGCAGCGACTCATCCTGGAGTATGGAATGTACTCAAGTTTTGAGAGTAAAGTCTATCTATATCAGCTCTGCAATTCTAGCTGCTAAGAGCCCTTTCTTTTACAAGGTATCCACTATTTTTCTAGATTCCACTGACAATGCACTTTAATTTTGGTGTAATAACTAGCTAATGACATTTGTTTCATTCGTTTTAGCTTTTCTCAAATGGAATGAAAGAATCTGATCAGAGGCATGCAACTCTTAGAATAACTGCTTCAGGTAATGTGGGAACTGTGCAGTACACTTGAATGTTCTAACAAATGGGAGTTCTAAAATTCTGCTTTATGCATTGCCATATAGTTACTGAAATGATGAAACCCTAGTACTTAAATTATCAATCTGAATGAGTATTGTATTTCCTAATATCCATTTGCTACCATGTTATCATACATTGCACATCTTTCCTCATCAAAAAAATTTAGGTGCATAAGAAAAACAACAGCATATCGTTATTCAATTTTTTCTAATTAAGAGTTAAAACTTTTGAACTCATCATCATATTTCTACTTTGAGCAGAGGAAAATGCCCTTATGGAGCTTCTAAGCTTTATGTATAGTGGCAAGTTGACAACAAATCAGCCAACTCTCCTGCTGGATATATTGATGATTGCTGACAAATTCGAGGTTGTTTCGTGTATGAGGCATTGCAGTCAATTGCTTAGAAGCTTGCCTATGACTACAGAGTCTGCACTGCTCTATCTAGATCTCCCTTCCAGTATTTCAGTGGCTACTGCAGTTCAGCCATTGACTGACACTGCCAAGGAATTCCTTGCCAATAAATACAAGGATTTGACCAAGTGAGTAGTCTCTGATGTATAGAACTAGGCATTAAGTTACAGAAATAACAAGGCCACTAAAGAAATGCTTCCCATTTTCAGGTTCCAAGATGAAGCAATGACCATTCCTCTTGCTGGAATTGAAGCCATTCTATGGAGTAATGACCTTCAGGTGGCATCAGAGGATGCTATCTATGATTTTGTGATCAAGTGGGCACGTGCTCAATACCCAAAATTGGAAGAAAGACGTGAGATCTTGGGCACTCGCTTGCTGCCCCTTGTCCGGTTCTGCCATATGACCTGTAGGAAGCTGCGGAAGGTTCTTGCATGCAGTGATCTGGATCATGAGCAGGCAACTAAATGCGTCACTGAGGCACTTCTTTACAAAGCAGATGCACCACATCGGCAGCGTGCCCTTGCAGCAGATGTGATGACCTGTAGGAAATATGCTGAGCGAGCTTACAAATATCGTCCGCTTAAGGTCGTGGAGTTTGATCGACCATATCCGCAGTGCATAGCGTACTTGGACCTGAAGCGTGAGGAGTGTAGCCGACTTTTCCCATCTGGGCGGATATACTCGCAAGCATTCCATCTAGCTGGACAGGGCTTCTTCCTCTCAGCACACTGTAACATGGATCAGCAAAGCGCGTTCTATTGCTTCGGTCTCTTCCTAGGGATGCAAGAGAAAGGCTCAACAAGTGTTACTGTAGATTATGAATTTGCTGCAAGGACAAGGCCATCAGGTGAGTTTGTCAGCAAGTACAAGGGGTACTACACCTTCACTGGTGGGAAGGCGGTTGGCTACCGGAATCTCTTTGCAATTCCATGGCCCTCGTTTATGGCTGATGACAGCCTCTTCTTCATTGACGGGGTACTACATCTGAGAGCTGAGTTGACCATAAAGCAACCTTAGACTGCCGATGGTGTGCTACTAACTGCGTCTGTGCTGTTGTGACAAAATCTGTGCATGATGGGCGGCAGTGTGTAAAATCTTGTGTTTTCAGACATGATGTTTTTTACTCACAACTAAATAGACAATTTGGAAACGAGAACTGAAACCCCCTTTGTTTTTACACCCAAAGAGGAGCATGTCATGTTCTGCACTGGCATTGAACTGAGGAAAGTAATTCCGCTGATCAAAAGTGTGTAGGTTGAATGGGCTACATTGGCTAAGTACTCGAGAAATGAAACTTCTGCTGAATTTACTTGTTATTCGTGTTAGTATATGTTTTTCCCCTGGTCTTCCCCAATTGGAGCAGGTGTTTGAATGGCTGCAGAAATTCTTCGAGGTATTTGAGTGTTACGGAAGGATTTGGTGTGCGGTGATGTGAGTTGACTCCGAGTGAGGTGGGGAATGTGCAGTCATGGGACATTGACATTGAGGTAGGCTGTGTTGTGTCTTGTGTTTGGTCTGACTGGCTTTTGATGTTATGCGCCAACGAACGATCACTCCTCCATAACCATTTACGCTTGTGGAGTTGTGGTGGTGCGGGCGTAGAATGGTGTGGTCTATCATTGCCACTAATGGAACATGAGGCTTGCAACCGTACTGGTTTGTGTGGTTGGCATTGTGAATATGAAAGCACTTGGTTGCTGGCTTCCCTTGCCTTATATAGGCCAGCGTCGTACTGTGGTTGGGTGCCTAGTTGCTTGCTTGGTTTGGTTTACACCAGTCAGTTTCGTTGGGTTGCGCCAGAGGGCTTCAGTTCCAGTGCATCTTTTTTTTTGCGAGAAATCAAAAAATATAACTCCACATATGGTGTCCACAAGGAAAACGATAATCCTAAAATCAAGAAAGTCTCAAAAAAGAAATAAATTAGAAAAAGTCTATTTTACTCCCTATTCACTTTGTCCATCCCACCTCCTAACCAAAATATTGGCTTAATTTACTCCCTCCTTTTAATACTGCCATAATGCTGCAGTTCCTCCTCCTTCGCTCGGTGCACCGTTCCCTAGCCTTCAGCCACAGTATGATGCCCGTTGGAGCGCACGGTGGCCTCCTTGCCTAGAATGCCATGACCGCTGCTCCAGCTAGTCCCCTCGTCGCCCGCTGCCGCCATCGCCGCCATGGTGCGCGCATGAATGTTGGTGGCTGCCGCCCCTTCAACTACCGCGTGGATGGAGCGAGGCCGAACGTCGGTGCTGGACCGAGCACACAACTGCTGGCCGTCGACCCACCACGTCGTGTCCAGGTGCAGAACATGCACTTCTGCGTCGTCCATGGATGGACCGCAGTCGTGCCTCTACACCCGACGGAGTGCTTCATGCCCCTGGACTTGGGAGTCGCTGCCGGCTCCAGTGCAGGCCGCTGTCGCCAACGCGTCGTCAGAGGAAGAGCCCATGGAGATCGAGATGGAGCCACCTCCACCACCTTCAGGGGTTCCTTCCCCATCGCAGGACGCTGGCGCCGCCGCTCACCTACCCTGATGCCACCGAGACTGTAACAAATCTACTAAATTAAGTACTTTTAAAAGTAAACCAGTGGTTAATCCCTAATTAAAGAGGTGAAATGACCATTTTAACCCTAAGAAGCTCTTTTTGGAGTTTGAAATAAAACTTGGAATTTTATATGCAAACTTAAAATTCTGCCCAAATAAGAGTTGTAAAACTTTTAATTTCAAACAACTTTTGTTAAAGGCACTTTGACTAATTCGGAGTGGAAGAAAGTCAAAAACAGCAATCAAAATCGGAGTACTAAAGAACCCTATAAACCTCGTAAGTCCAGCAATTCAAGTTTTCCTCCAACTTTGCAAGCTATTATCTCACGATTTCCTATCTAAACTCAAGTCAGGCTCTTAATAAAAGTTGTCGTCCCTCAAGTGTGTTCCAATTTTGTTACACTGACCCAGGTCCAAATCGGGCTAGAAACTGTTCAAAATCTTGGTCAAAGTGAGGTAAAACAGTCAACTCAGCCCCTGAGCCCCACAATGCTAAGTCTGAAAAACTGCTCAGAGTGCACCTCTTGGAGAGGGCGTTCCTCCAAATTTTTGAACTAAACTCAAGAGATACCCTAAATAGAAGTTGAAATCCTCAGTTTGGAGAGCAACTCCTCCTGTAACACCTTAGTCTAATTCAACTCAGAAGCTACCCAAAAAATAGAGCCAAAGATGGCTAAACCTCTGAATTCCACCTCTCCGGCTAAAATTGGCTAAGTCTGGATTTCCAAATTTTTAGCAAACTTTGGCAAGAGATATCTCCAAATCCTTTCACAATCTAAACCAGCGCCTTAAACCAAGTTTGAAATACGTCCAGCGTTGAACAAGTTTGTTTAAAGGAGTTTTGGAAGTTGTGTTGCAAAATCTTGAGATAGGATCTCCCAAAGCTGGTCGAGCTTGCTGCCCGAAGGGGGCCTCGACGCCCGCGCGCCGCGTGGCCGCCGGCCACCGGCAGCTCACGGGCACCCTATCACCGGCGCGACAGCGACAGGGCAAGGGCCACGGCGCCCAACCCGCGCCTGCGACAGGACGGGGTGAACGCCGGGCTGGCCAACCGCCGGCCGCGCGCGTGTCCTTTTCCCCCTGCCGCGGCTCTGCTCCGCCAACTGCGCTCCGCCCGTCCGCCGGAGAAGCTGCCACGCCGACGACGTCCCGCGCCTCCGCCCGCTCGCCCAACCCCCTCGGTAGCCCTCCGCTTCGCCCGCCCGACAGACCGGAAGCCCCAGACGCGCACCGCCCAAGGTGAATCGCCGCCGGAGACCACCCGGAGCTCCGCCTCCTCTGCCCAATGGCGCCGCTAGCCAATGGCCGTCTCGCCTGCGCACCTGTAGCTCCCGGCCTTATCCTTCCCCCACTGGAGCCCCGCCTCGACCCTCCGCTCCACCGCTGCCCTATAAAAGGTCCCCTTCGCCGGCAACACCACCCTTTTGCCACCGCCCATAGTCGCGCCATCGCTTCCTCCTCTGCGTCGCCGCTAAGTTTCCATGGAGCTCACCCCTCCGCGCCACCCCGCACTTCGGCGACTTCGCCGCCCGCTTCGCCACCCCTCCGCGCACGTCTCCGAGCAGCCCGTGGCCTCCCCGACGCCGCCGGTGCGCCGGAACGCCACCTGCACCGCCGCCAGCCAAGCTCTGCTGCTGCTGCCGCGTTCTGATCCCCGTCGGCCATCTCCGTCGCCCCAACCCCGCCAAACCGAGCTCAGGTGAGCCCCCGCACCCCTCCGGCCACTTGTTGCCCCATCCTCGCCGGCGAACCGCCGGGAATTTCCCCGCCGCCGCCGTGCGTGCCCCGGGGACTACATTGCATTGTCCCCGTTCTTTCCAAGGGCCTGGGCGCAAAACTTAGGGACCCCTGCGTAGTTAAACCTTAAACCCAGGGGCTAGCTTGCAAGTTTGCCACGGCTTTTCTTTTAATAATAGGCAGAAATATGGTTGAACTTTGGAAATGCCCAGTAAATCGTAGAAAAATCATAAAAATGCCAAACCACTTTTGTTGGAATCCTTGCTCTGTATAGTTCCTAAGAAAAATAAGTTTGCTCATGTTACTATTGTAAATAATATCTTATGCTTTTAATCTTGGTTTAAGCCTTTTAAATCCTAATAAATAGAAGAAAAGTGGGAAAAATGTGAGACCAACTCTGTGATGCTTGTTTCTATGTATAGAAGCTCAGAAAAATGGTTAGGGCTCTGGTCTAACACTTTAAGCCACTGTTTTGACTTTAAATTGGTAATCTAAGGATAAATCTTCCTTTTTGCATAAGTTTTGTTTCAGAGCTCGAAAAATGTGAAACTAGTTGGGTTAATTTTTTTTTGCTGTGAAGTTTGCCGAAAAAATATAAATTGTTGTGCAAATCAGAAAGAAAAATACCTTCCTTGCTAAGTATGTTTAATTAAAAAGGGAAATAGAGTAAATAGTTAACCTTCTCCAAAAATTATGAAAAATTCACCAAAGCTCCTGTAACGTACCCTTAATACACTGGTTAAGTTTCACCCCCCTGCTGCACAATAACTTTGAAGATAGAAAAAGTTAAGTTCATTTTACCTTTAATAATAAAATGCATGTAACTCCTTTTTAAGTCATCCTTTGGCCCCCAAACTTTTGCAGTAACTTAGGGATGGCTTAAGTGAGGTGCTGTGATTTTATCAGTACCTTTAGCCACTGTTGGATATGAAGTCATTTTTGTTAATTAATCAACCTAAAGGAATAAAAGGAAAGCACAAATTCTAATTCGATAAATAAGTGGAAATTGAAAGAGGTATAAAAACATTCAGAAGTAAGTAATTATTCTAATGCACATAACCCACCCAAACACGCCCTTTCACTCTCTTTATGCAACTTTAAGTACAAGAAAACTATATATGTACACAATCGCCATCCAACTCGAACTCAAGTTTAAACCAACCACATTCGTTGAAATTGCATGAAAGTTTAACCTCGTCGAAGTGAATGTGGCTGTTGTAATTCCTTGTCTTAAGCCGTGCCTTTTGTCGTTGAATAAACGCGCGAGTCCAACTAAACTTTTGCATGTGCGTGTCGTATAGAAGCAAATCTCACCGACGGAACTTACGAGCTCCACCCGGCACCGGAAGAGGACCCCGCTGCGGAGCTTCACCCCTTGGAAGGTGAGCCCGAACCGGAGCAAGACCCCGAGAACCCACTAACTTTTCCTGAAGGCAAGCCCTGGTGCATGAATTCCCTATTTTAAATTTATGCCAATTGTTGATGCTTATGCTTGTGCATTTACGTGCATAGGAGTTGATTGAAACTGTAGATGCATGAACTCAGTACCTTAATCTGAATACTAGTGCTAAGGTCAAGTAGCTGCAATGCTTAACAGGTCTCGGTAAAAGTCGAGTGATTTCCTGTCACTCGCGAGCTATAGGAGTTGAATGTTTTATTTATGTTGCAACTATAAGGACGACGGACGGGGTCGGGCTTATGTTCGATACTTGGTGGTTTTCCCCGTCTGTCTAAATGAAATTGATCTAAGGTCGAAATGTGTTGGCGTTCGTGATCAAGTGTTTGAAAGTACTAATCTCATACCTAGTATGGGATGGGGAAGCCTAGTACCTGATTGAACTGGGGCATGGCATACCCTCCAGCTGTCCTTGGAACGTCGTTCCCATGGTGCATCATGTGGGTGCAAGTGCGGTCATAGTACGGCAGAGGCCGGGATTATGGAGCATTGCATGCCAAAGGCAGTTGGCCCTGACACGTGCCTAAGGGATCGATGGGGACGGCTGACAAATAAAGCGACCCTTCGTGGTGCGCGGATGTTGTGAGATTAGGTTCGCCATGCATGGTTAATAAATTCGAATTGATTCATCTGCCTCTCACAGTTTGGGACTACTTGATCGTTATTCTGCACTGAGTAACGATGAAACATGATTACGAGATTAAGTTGATGTTTGTTTTTTTTACTGCTTGGAAATCATGCTTGTTTAGTATAAGTTGCTAATCTAGACGGGATAAAGAACATAGAACTTGAGCTAAAATATTGAAAGTAAGGACCGACTTTAGACGCTTTTGGCAAAGAAATCCCAGAGCCAGAAAGCCTTGCATGTCTAGGTCTTGGTAAAGCTTTTCACTCAAAGGGTCAGTCTTGCTGAGTATTAGTTGCTCAGCCTTGTTGTGGCTTAATCTTTTTAGGTGATGTCAATGGTTTGGTTGCTGGTACCACTTGGCCTACCCAGCTCCCTCTGGGCTGGACAGTCGAGTGGGATCCCTCCTCGGACAGCGAGGGAAGGGATTTTTGATGTCATGATCGGCTCCGTCATGATATCATGTATCAACGTTTAGCTTCCGCTTATTTTATCCGACTTTTCGAACCTTGCAACTTGTTTGAATTTTAGAAACTCTGATGTAATAATTTGTGAGACTAAGTTAATGTGATGGAGTGTTGTAATCTCTGTGCTACTCACCTTCGTGTGAGCGATGCTTCTCGATCCTGTGTATGTGGTTAATCGGATGAAATCCGACGGTCGACTAGGTTGACTTGCTTAAAGTGCATAATCGCGTGTCAGGCGACTTCAATGCATTTTAGTCAGGTTAATTTGGGTGGTTCCACCATAGGGACCTGGCTCTGCGGGCACCATTGCGGCGTGCCGTAGTCAGCCGCCCGCCTCCTTCCCCGGCCCGAGCGCCGAGGCCAGCCTGAGCGTTGCCTGCCGCCACGCCTCCGCTGCAATTGCTCGCCGGCCGGGACTCATCCCCACCGGCCACCGCCACCTTCCCAACGGCGTGGGTGGTCGCGCCCCTTCCTCCTCCGACGAGGGGGCCCGAGAAGCTCCCAGATATGCAGCGGGTGGCTGGACGGCGGTGGTACGGCGGCAGTTGCGGCGGTGCCGGTCACTGTGGTTAGGCGCTGGAGCGATTAGGGTTCACAGCGGTTAGGGTTGAACCGTAGCCGCTCGCCCCTTTATACTGCGGCGGCGGCGGTGGTGTTGGGCCAGACTAGGCCAGGTCATTTTGGTGGCCCAGCCTAGTTTGGCCCACCAAGTCGCTTGCCAGCCACTCCTCCCGGATGGGCCTCTGCCTGCAAGTTGGTGCGGGCCGATTCCAAAGTTGCTTCGGCCCGTACCAATAGTTATTGTTATCTTTTATTTTCAGCGGCATTTTATATTCTATTCCATGTGTTAGTTAGTAATTCTATTTCAACAGTTTATTAGTGTTATGTGTCTTTATACTTTACTGTTTAGATCCCTGATGTTGTCTGTAATTGACATACATGTCTGTACTGCCCATGTTTAGTATTTATGCCTTCGTATTTTTCTAAGACATACTCTACTTACTTGCTTTGTTTTAAATTGCAATTTTCTTTCTGTTGGCGCTAAAAATCGGCCGATGATCCTTAGCGTCGGACACACGACCTGGGAGAATCTACTTAACTCCTATTCGGATTATCGCCCTAGTGCGGTTCGCACGGCGTGCCGGTCAATCTGACCTGTTGATTGACAAGGAAATAAAAGTATTAAATTCCAGGGGTTTCGATCGCAAGAGTTTCGATCTATCGTCAGGAGCGTGTCGGCGAATCGGTCGATTCACTGTAGAGGTAATCAGCTATGAAACAGCCGATACCGCGTAGCGATTGTAAACAAAAGCTACTAGAGCAAACTGAACAACGCTAGGAAAACAAAACCTGGGATAGATCTAATCGGCTGTATGATAATAAAGAACGAAAGCAATAAAAGACGACAGTTCGTATCTCAAGCTGGATAACTGGTGATAAAAACTAAAATAATAGCTAGAACCTATGATTCTAGTTGATATCGATAACTGGTGAATAAATCTAAATGAAACAACAGTGATGCGCCTGAAGTTAAAGCTTAGATATTACTCGAGAAGTGAAACTTACAGAATCGGCCGGAGATCGTGTCGATGCAGTCCTGCCAACTTGTACGAATTCGTGAAAGAAAAAGGTATTTTGGCGAAGTCGCCGACTTGAAAGTAAAGTACGAAGAAAAAGTAGATCGGTTGTATTGATTGATGTGTTGTTTTACAAATCTCTAGAGGTGGCTATTTATAGCATGTTACAACTGATTTCCTAAGCGACTAGGATCTATCTCTAATTTTAAATGATAACAAATATTTACAAACACAACTCGTATCAGAGTTGGTTATCATACCCTCACGGGCCAATCTCTTTGTTCAGCTATCCTTTTCTCTGGCCCACCTTAGGCCCATACTGGTCAAGCCGCTTCAGCTTCCAATCGGCCGACCTTTACCGACCCCGTTTGTCAATCGGCCGAAACACTCTAACTTCAATCGGTCGATTCCCAATTGCAGCTTTTAGCTTGCCGCATCGGCCAATCTTTTCCTCCCTTGACGCCGATTCAAAACACGTGTCAAAATCCGGCATCAACACATGCCCCCCAGTTTCGGAGCAAAACATAACTTTTGCTTCAAAATTCTTCCTAATCTTAACTCTCTCTCCGAAACAAGCACCGCAAAGACTCTTTTCTGTTTTGCAGTCTTCTACCTAATGATTACAATCTTTTCGAACTGGATGCCTGAGGCAACCGCTCCTCCGAAATTCGTGTAGACGGCGTGGTAAAAATCTCGCCTTTACCCTTTCTCTCAAACCATCCTTAAATACAAGCATTCCCCGCCGCTTCTTCTCCACGAGCTGAGAAATTCTTCTTTCCCCGACGAATCATCTTCCATCATATTCTGGCACCCTTTCATCTCTCGGTCACCACCCTCCGGCGATCTTTGCTTCATTCTTCCCAATGGCGGCTCCATCGACGACCATGAGCTTCATCCCAGAGGTAAATATCTAAAGCTTTACCCTTTACTTTTCACTGCTCACGCGTCTTTTAGATATATTCTCAGTCTCCCTTTTTCATCTTCTTTAGGAGGTCAGGTAGCAAATCACCATCCACATTTCTGATGCACCGGGTCTTATCGGCCTAGGTCCTATGGGGAATCCAGATCCCATCGATCTGATCAACTTAGAAACCCATAGGATTCCTTTAAGCAGTCACCCATGGATTTGAACCAATGGACGGGCGCATTCAGATCCTGGCCAAACGAAACCGTTGGCTGGAAGGAGAGGTTCCAAAGAATGTCCAATTCCAAAAGAGTTCTTTGGGATGAACTGAAAATCGACCAATGTATAAATCTGTCTTTGTCCCAGATGGAGAAGAACGAACCCCTGGTGATGGCGGCCTCTTACTTCTGGTCCGATGCACTCAATGCGTTTCTTTTTGGGCATGGGCCCATGACCCCCACTTTAGCAGACGTCCTGATGCTGACCGGCTTCGACATCTCTTCCCCTGATTCGCCCTTTGATTTTCTGGTCAAACTGACCCATTGGCTAGAGACAAAAGGAGTCGGCGGGTGGAAAGGATATATCGATAAAAACATGAAGACTGGGGCGATCAGCGATAGAGAATACACGGCCTTCCTAATGATGTGGTTAGAGAAGCACTTCTTTTGCGGCAAAGCAGTCAGCCCTTCTTCCAATACACAAGCTTTGGCCGAAGGCCTGACAAGAGGATCCACTGTCCCTCTAGGAAAACACTTGCTAGGATCGGCGTACCACATGATGCATCAGATCACCGTCAAGCTGTCAATCAGAGAGCCGATTGGGAACCCTGGTGGCCCCTGGTGGTTTATTACTCTCTAGCTCAATTTATACATGAGTAAGGTATTCCGGCAGCAAGTAGAGACCAAAACATTTCCCAATAT
Source organism: Setaria italica (assembly GCF_000263155.2). Classification (NCBI taxonomy): domain Eukaryota; kingdom Viridiplantae; phylum Streptophyta; class Magnoliopsida; order Poales; family Poaceae; genus Setaria; species Setaria italica. The sequence continues at coordinate 25,704,149 of NC_028453.1, read as the reverse complement.
TGAGTCAGAGGAAAACCCAATAGTACGACGACGGTGCACTTCTTTTGGCGAGGCGGCGTCAGTTTTTCCTGGCAGCAAATTTACTCCCACCAAAACAGCCGAGTATTTCAGATGGTTTTATAACGGCTTCAGTGAAGAAACTACAAGCTGGTACCCATACCAAAGAGCTGAACCACTCTTTGAACATCCCATTTGCTTCAACTCGGCGACCAACTCCTTTGACAATGAGCTCACAGACGTCCTGATCAAACCAGGGATCCTGCCAGCGAACTTCTTTTCAGGGAAGGACTCTCCAACTTATGAATTTTATAACCCATCGGTGGCGGCATGGCAATTTAGCCTCGAACAGTTGCCGATTCAGATTTATTTCGCTGGTCGCGCAAAGTTTCGGGATGAGCTCACCAAAGAACTTGACTATAATCGACCATGCAGTCTGACACTAGACTCTAGTACCGTTGACTTAACCAATTGGGTGGTGGCTCCTTTTGCTGTTCAGCAATTCAAATTGTGGTGGGGGTGAATGGAAGCAGCATCTCTTCTGTGTATCCCCCGCAACATACTGCAACGACCTGGATCCCGCCAACATTGATCAAAATGTGGCGGTACTACCCCCTTTTTAACCGATTTTAACATTGTTCCTTTTGTACTGCTTAAACAGAATCCTATGGGTTTCCAAGTTAATCAATTCAGTTGGGTCTGGGTTCCCCATAGGGCCTAAACAGATCAGACCAGGAGCTTCGGAAAGACGGATGGTTATTTGGTGTCTGACTGCCTAAAAAAGAAAAAAGGGAAGAACTAAGAATGGATCTAAAAAGATGTGTGGACGGTAAAAGTAAAAAGAAAAGTTTCGGATAAGTACCTTTGGAATGAAAGTCATTGTTGCTGACGGGGCTGCTGGTGGAGCTGTTGCCACTGATGAAGCCGCCGGTGGAGCCTCCATCACCGATGGAGCTGCTGTTGCCGCTGATGGAGCTGCGGGCGGAGCCTCCATTGCTGGTGGAGTTGCTGATGGCGCCGCCATTGGAATGATGGAGCGGAATGTGGATGAAAAGGGGATCGCCGGAGGATGCGGTTGGAAGCCAAAAGGGCGCCGGAAGAAGATGGAAACTAATGCGCCGGAAAGAAAGTTACTGGCTTGTGAAGAAGAAGTGAGGGGCGTGCCAGTATTTAAAGACGGTCCGAGAGAAGCGGTAAAGGCAGGATTTTTACCGCGCTGACTACACGAATTTCGGGGTAGTGGTTGTCTCAGGCACCCGTTTCCAAAAGATTGGAATCATCAGGTAGGAGACCGCGAAACGGAAGGGGATTTTTGCTGCGTTTGTTTCGAAAGGGAAGTTAAAAAAAAGAATTTCAAAGTAAAAGTCACGTTTTACTCCGAAACAGGGGGGCATGTGTTGACGCCAGATTTTGACACGTATGGAATTGGCAACAAGGGAAGGAAAGATTGGCCGATGCGGCAAATTGAAAGGTCACAACTGGGAATCGGCCGATTGGTGCTACAGCTAGGGATCGACCGATTGGCGCTACAGTGTTTTGGCGGATGAAGATCGGCCGATTGGAAGGCTGGAGTGATTGGGCCAATATGGGCTTAAAGTGGATCAGAGGAAGAAGATAGAGAAAGGTTGGCCCGTGGGTGTACATTAACCAACTCCGATATGAGTTGTTCTTGTAAATATTCATTTTCATTTAAAATTAGAGATAGATCCTAGGGTTAAGAAATTGGTTATAAATAGCCATCTTTAGAGATTCGTAAGACAACACATCAATCAATACAACAATCTACTATTTCCTCGCACTTTACTTTCAAGTCGGCGACTTCGCCAATACTTTTCTTCTTTCACAAGTTCGTACGGGTTGGCAGGGCTGCAACGACACGATCTCCGGCCGATTCTGTAAGTTCTGTTTATCGAGTAATATCTAAGCTTTAACTTCGGGCGCATCGCTGTTGTTTCGTTTAGATTTATTCACCAGTTATTGATATTTACTAGAATTACAGGTTTCATCTATTGCTCTAGTTTTATCACCAGCTATCCAGCTTGAGATTTGAACTATCAGCTCTATTGTTATTATTTTTCATTCGTTATTATCGCATAGCTGATTAGATCTATTTCAAGTGTTGCTTTCGTAGCTGTATCTAGTTTACTCTAGTAGTTTTCTTCGCAATCGCTATGTGATTGTTGGCTGTATCATAGCCGATTATCTTTATATAGCAAATCGGCCAATTCGTTGATACGATTTTCGAGATCGGAACCTTAGCCGATCGGAACCCCTGGAATTTGACACGTTTCCTTCCTTGCCAATCAACAGGTCAGATTGGCTGGCACGCCACGCGAACCGCACTAGGGCGATCACCCGAACAGGAGCTAAGCAGATTCTCCCGGGTCTTGTGTCCGACGCTGAAGGTCAATTGGTTGACTTTTAGCGCCAACACACTTTTGGCACGCCCAGTGGGACCACCTCAACATCCACCATGTCAAAAGCTACCGAGATCTCTGAAGACAACATCATCGAGGTGACAGAAGCAGATCTCAAGGACGACCAGAAAGAAGAGTTGGCAAAGCAAATGGAACAATACAGGAAAACATGCTTGCAATCTTTCAATCGTACCTGGAGCGGGGAGACCGTCAAGAAAGCTGCTTTTCCAACTCCCCGCCAGATCACCATCGCTGAGGATTCGGCCAGGATGTCCGATATGATCCAGCAGTCTATCTACTAGGCCTTCATCGATCAATCTCCGGTGATGGCCAACACGGTGTACAATGCCATTGTCAGCTCCCTGGCTAACGGGGTGTCTCAAGGATATCAGGGGCCAGCATATGCCCCACCCATTGTAGCCCCAGTCAGGAGCTTACCAGGCACATCTCAATTGGCTCCTCAGCCGATGCATCCAGGATACAACGGTGCGCCATGCTTTCAATCACAAGCACCGCCGCAGCCTACTCAAGTTTCCTCCGTGCAATCATTGGCATCAAACTCAGTGCCTTGGGGAGCACCGTCGATAGCGGCCATTCTAGATCAATCGGCCAGCTGTGGAGGCTCTCCGATCCAGGCACCATTCCAATCGGCCACTCGGCCGATGGTTCCACAGTATCAACCGGCCACGTCAGAAATTGGTAGGGGGGCAGACACTGCTGAGGCACTCCGAGGTGCAGCGCCGATGATACTGTATGATGAGACGGCCAATTCGTTGCGCCATCAAATGTCAACCCCTCAGCCGGCCACGTTACCATAGAATCCGCCGCACGCTTTAATTCATCACCCGGTCATCTCGCCACCGATCCACCAACATGTGCCGATTCCCTAGCCAGTAGTTCATCAACAGCAAGTAGACTGGGTGGCAAGGATAGCGGAGGTGATTCAAGATCAATTCAGGTTGAAGCCAAAGGTACAAACTTAAACGTACAAAACACCATACCCGCCTGCCAACGATCTACTGCCGTTTCCCCATCGGTACAAAGTTCCCGAGTTCACTAAGTTTTCGGGGTTGGATGACACCTCAACTGTGGAACACGTGAACAGATTCATCATCCAATGCGGGGAGGCCGCTACACAGGATGCTTTGCGGGTACGCCTGTTCTCTTCGTCCCTGTCCGGGTCGGCTTTCCAGTGGTTCACTATGCTACAGCCCAATTCCATAGTTACTTGGGCCGACCTGGAGAAGCAGTTCCACAAATACTTCTACGCAGGGGTCCACGAGATGAAGCTCTCAGATTTGACCAGCCTCAAGCAGAGGAGCGACGAGCCAGTGACCAATTATGTGCAGAGGTTCAGAGAGGTCCGAAACAAATGCTACACCCTAGTCCTGACCAATGTGCAGCTGGCCGATATCGCCTTCCAAGGCCTCTTACCACACATCAAAGAGAAGTACGCTTCCCAGAAGTTCGAGAGCCTGAGTCAGATCGTCCACCGATTGGCCGGTCAGGAAGTGCGCCCTTTTGACCAACGGAGAAATTTTCAGAAGAAGGTAGCATACTTGGAGGGATCTGAATCTGAGGAGGAAGCGAAAATCGGCCTAGGGGAATGGGTTAAAGGGAAGAAGCCGATATCGTGTCCTTTCGGGAAGAAAGAGCCAAAAGCGTTTGGCTTTGACACCTCCAAGGCTGACAAGATTTTCGACTTACTTCTCCAAGAGGGGCAGATCAAACTCTCGCCTTATCATACAATCCCGTCGGCCGAGCAGCTAAAAAAGATGAAATATTGCAAATGGCACAATGCCATGTCCCACGACAAAAATGAGTGCAAGATCTTCCGTCAGCAGATACAATCGGCCATCGAGCAAGGCAGGCTCAAGTTCAAGGTCTCGACAAAGCCAACAAAGCCAATGAAGATTGATCAGCACCCTTTCCCCACTAACATGGTTGATACAGGAAGGAACGCGCTTCAAACCAAAGTGCTGACGTCGGAATCGGCCAAGAAAAGCGGAGCTGTCGACCCCAGAAATCAGGCTACGGTTGAAGATGTCAAGGAGAAGAGACGGGTTGACGATGAAGGTGAAGGATCAGAAAGGCCGCGTAGACCTATTACTTCCTAATTCTTTCTCAACAAATATCAGCGGCAGCAGGAAAATTCGAGATATCGTGAAGAAATAATGCGACGACACGAAGATCATTGGCGATGTCCGTTCTTCATCCATTGCTGGGAGAATAACCTCAGGTTGCCATCGGCCGACAATTGCCTGGAGTGCGGCGGCCCATATCGCGACAATCACCCGTTCAAAAGGTCTCGCTCTAGAGATAGAGGATCAGAGTCGCTCAGCAGAAACTGGCACGAGCAAGAGGATCGACGCCTTTTAGTGCGTGATTGGCTGGGGGGCAGAGTTGACCGGTATGATCGGCCAAGGCGTAGAATTGAACAGTATGATCGGTCGGGGGGCAGAATTGACCAACACAAGCGACCGGGGGGGGGGCAGAGTTAGTGCACACGATCGGCTAGAGGAGATGGCCGATGCCAGGGTGTCAGATGAAAACCCCCTAGGATGGGAACCGGACTGGGAGCACACCAGACCACCGGCCAAACCGGTGAACCCCAGATGGTGCCCTGACGGATTGACCAAATCCCAAAAATGAAGGATCCAACGTCTGCGCCAATGGGAACAACAGGAAGAGGAGCAGAGACAGATGGTGGATAAGAAGGATGATAGATCTCGGGTTTGGCGCCCCAAAAGAAACAACAATGAAGAAGGTGATGATCAGGAATCGGCAGCTAACGTCAGCATGGTGTTCATCTTGCCAATGGAGTTCATGGCTCCCGCCGATCGGGACGGCACGACGAGGATGGAGGAGCAGATGGCACAATTGGCTTTGGAGCCAATGGCAACCACTTTTGAGAAACCCGAAGATGAAAAATGGCAACACCTCAAGGCACTGTTCCTCAAAGGACACGTCAACGGTCGACCCGTCACCAAGCTACTCGTAGATGGAGGCGCTGCAGTCAACATCATGCCGTATGCCATGTTCTGGAAACTGGGTAAAAGCGATGAAGATCTGACCAAGACGGACATGATGCTCAAGGACTTCGAAGGCAACGTGTCTCCTGCTTGTGGAGCGCTTTGCGTCGATCTCACCATCGGCAGTAAGACCCTTCTCACTACTTTCTTTATTACTAATGGCAAAGGGTCCTACAATATGTTGCTCGATCACGATAGGATACACGCAAATTGCTGCATCCCGTCTACAATGCATCAATGCCTCATACAATGGGTCGGCGACAACATCGAGATAGTCACCACCGATCCCGCCTACAGTGATGCCGCGGCCGATACGCAGCAGTGGAGCTGCGAACACGTCAAGTGCATATCCGGAAGAAATTGGGACACCGATTTCCTAAAAGTGTCTGATTTTGGCCTACAGCCGATCCGAGCAGTCGGCTCTGAAGATTTAGATTAGATGGATCAGTTCGTCTGAGAAGATGGGAAGCTGGGGCACGAGTTTACATCGGCCGATTCATTAGAGATGATAGATTTAGGTGATGGCACCAAACCAAGGCCGACGTACATTAGTGCTAACCTGAATCCCGAATATAAGTGTAAATTGACAAATTTATTAAAAGAATTCAAAGATTGTTTTGCTTGGGAATACCATGAGATGCCTGGTCTAGACCGGTCCATTGTTGAACACCGGTTGCCTATAAAGCCAGGATATCGGCCATATCAGCAGCTCGCACGATGATGCAATCCTAAAATTCTACCTGATATAAAGGCCGAGGTTACAAGACTGATTGAAGCAAAATTTATTCGGTAGTGCCGTTACGCCGAGTGGATCTCTAATATTGTACCCGTATACAAGAAAAATGGAAAGCTGCGCGTATGCATTGACTTCAGGACCTTAATCAGGCTACGCTGATGGATGGATATCCAATGCCAACAGCTGATGTGTTGATAGATGCCGCCGCAGGACATAAATTCATCACTTTTATAGTTGGTAATGCTGGGTACAATCAGATATTAATGGCCGAAGAAGACATTTCGAAAACGGCTTTCAGGTGTCTGGGCCACCTCGGTTTATTCGAGTGGGTAGTAATGACCTTCGGATTAAAGAACACCAGCGCGACATATCAACGGGGTATGAATTACATCTTCCACAAGCTTATTCGCGCCTTGGTGGAAATGTACATTGATGACGTCGTGGTCAAATCAAAAGGGCATCAAGAGCATCTGGCCGATCTGCGAGAAGTAATGAACCCGAACAAGTGTGCATTCGGTGTATCGGCCGGGCAATTTCTAGGATTCATAGTTCACGAGCGCGGGATAGAAGTCAACCGAAAAATCATAGCGGCCATCAATAAGGTCATGGCCTCACAGAACAAAACTGAGTTATAGTCCCTAATCGGCAAAGTCAACTTTATCAGACAATTCATATCCAACTTGTCTGGGTGTATTCAAGCCTTCACGCCATTATTGAAATTGAAGCCTGACCAGGAATTCATATGGGGAGAAGAACAGCGAAAAGCACTGGAAGACATCAAGCAATATCTGATCTCGCCACCTGTATTGGTCCCACCACAAGCTAACAAGCCGTATAGACTATACTTGTCGGCTGATGAACGGGCTATCGGATCGGCGCTGGTACAGGAGTTCGAAGGAAAGAAATGGGTAATATATTATGTTAGCAGAAGACTTCTGGATGCCGAAACAAGATATTCCCCGGTAGAAAGGCTATGCCTATGTCTTTATTTCTCATGCACCAAGCTCAGGCACTACCTGTTATCAGCAGAATGCATAGTCGTATGCAAGGATGACGTGGTAAAGTACGTGCTGTCGTTGCCGATTTTGAAAGGACGAATTGGGAAGTGGATCCTAGCTCTGTCAGAGTTTGACCTAAGGTACGAATCGGCCAAAGCTGTCAAGGGTCAAGTCATGGCCGATTTCGTGGCCCAGCACTGCGGACCAAAAATCGCTGTCGTTGAGCCGGTTCCATGGACTCTATACTTTCATGGTTCGTCATGTGGGGCCGGATCAGGAATCGGTATCATTCTCATATCACCTCGGGGGGCAAGTTATGATTTCTCTATGCCGATAGAAGCATCCACAACCAATAATCAAGCAGAATACCGAGCCGTCCTAAAGGGCATTCAATTATTAAGAGAGATCAAAGCCGACGCTGTGGAGATTTTTGGGGATTCCATGCTCATCGTAGACCAGCTAACTGAAAGATCTGAATGTAAAGATGATGTCCTAAGGATTTACTACGAAGATTGCCTCCAACTTTTAAAAGAATTCAAGTCCGCGGTTATTGAGAATATTCCCAGAAATTATAATGAAGAGGCCAATAGGCTTGCCCAACACGCGTCCGGGTATCGGCTGATTCAAGGTGCCATGACTCTGGAACTCGCGGTCGACGATTGGCGAAAGGAGATCGCCGATTACTTGAAGGATCCGTCCAAGAAAGTGGATCGGCGAGTGTGTTTTCAAGCCACAAAGTATGTACTACTCGAAGATGATTTGTTTTACTGAATGATTGATGGAGTTCTACTCAAATGCCTAGGGGCGGAAGAAGCAAAGATCCTGATGGGAGAAATCCACGAAGGCGTGTGTGGAGCCCACCAATCGGCTCATAAAATGAAGTGGATGATTAGAAATAACGGATATTATTGGCCGACAATACTCGAAGACTGCTTTAAATATTATAAAGGGTGTCAGGACTGTCAGAAGTTTAGCAACGTGGAACGCGTGCCAGCATCGGCTATGAATCCGATAATTAAGCCATGGCCGTTCAGGGGTTGGGGAATAGACCTCATCGGACAAATCTATCCTCCATCAAGCAAGGGACACAAGTTCATATTAGTTGCCACTGACTACTTTACCAAATGGATGGAGGCAATCCCATTGAAGGCTGTGACATCGGCCGCTATGGTCGAATTCGTGAGGGACCACATTGTTTATCATTTTGGTATCCCTCAAACCATCACAACTGACCAAGGGACGATGTTCACTTTAGGAGAGTTCGAGGAATTCACTGCCGATATGGGAATCAAATTACTGAATTCTTCTCCATATTATGCTCAAACTAACGGCCAAGCTGAATCATCCAATAAGGGGATAATTAAGTTGATCAAAAGGAAGATTGAGGAACAACCTAAAAAGTGGCACTTGTGTTTGACCGAGGCTTTATGGGCTTATAGGATGGCCTGCCACGGGGCCACTAAAATATCTCCTTATCAATTGGTATATGGTCACGAGGCAGTGTTGCCTTAGGAATTAAGGATGGGGTCAAGACGCACATCGCTTCAAGATCAGTTGATGGCCGATGACTATGCCCTCTTCATTAAAGGAGAGCTCGACGATTTGGCAGGTCAACGATTGAGGGCTCTGATCAGCATTAAGGAGAATAAAAAGAGAGTGGCCAGGTGGTACGACAAGAAGGTCAAAGTCAAGCAATTCTCCCAAGGAGATTTGGTATGGAAGTTGGTGCTGCCGATAGGATCTAAGGATCCCATGTTCGATAAGTGGTCGCCCACTTGGGAAGGGCCGTATAAAATTGGCCGATGCGCCCCGGGAAATGCATATATACTGGAAATGATCGAAGGAGAGGAGTTCACAAGGGCCTTGAACGAAAGATATCTAAAGAGGTACTATCCTAGTATATGGGTTGATGCATAACTAACGGTGGAGTGTATCGAGATGGCGCGGCCAACTCCTATTGGATCTTATAGCCGATGCAAAATAACATCGCCTTAAGAACAAAACATTCGTCTGATCTGGCTGATTTATTATTCGGTACGAACGACGGGGTACATGGCCGACATGGTACAAGTCACCCTTAGAACAAAAAGTACCAACACATCTATTAACCACGATTTTTCTTAATCTCCCTCTCTACCTGACCTAACTCTATCAAGAGACGGATGCTCCTTTCCTCCAAATCCTTCATCGCGGCTTCAGCCTCAACTTGGTGAGGAAGAGGGTGGCTCCGATCAAGTGGTGGTTGAGATGATCCCGCTGCAGCGTCTTCAAGGGTGACTGGGCGAGGGAGCGGATGACTCCTTTTGATTGGCGGCCGCCTGGAGTAGTTGGCGTCGATGTGATCCCAGATCTTCTGGACTTCAGCAAGAACTGTTGGAGGTATGCCCTAGAGGCAATCATAGAGATGATGATATTCCATTTGTATCCATGATTTGTATGTTGTGTTCATTGAATATCCATTGAAGGCTACTTGAATTGATTTGCAATTATGTGAATTGTATGTGAAACTCTTTACTTGTATGGTTATTCTAAAGTTGTCCCTAGTCGGAGTTCATGTGAGGACACACATGAATATTAGACTAGCACATGTATTAGTTGATGACTATGTTTCACAAGTCATGGACATGGAGATGTTGAACTAATAATGTGGACACATGTGGAGACATGTGCTAGGACTGACCCAACACGAGAAGTAGTTCTCTCTTTAAACAACATATACGCTTTGTCCTTAGACCTGAGATTGTCGCATGTATTCTAGATGTGGATCGACCTACTTAGGGGCTATCAAACGCTACGCCGTAACAGGGTAGTTATAAAGGTAGCTTTCGGGTTTGTCAAGAAGCATGCTATGAGACATGGTCAATCAAGATGAGATTTGCCCCTCTCTGATTGAGAGTGATATCTCTGGGCCCCTCGAGTGATCGGATCCGAAAATGCATGGCCATGCTACGTACGGTTAAGAGTTAACCTACAAAGTGATTCCGAATCACAGGATCGAGAAAGAGCGGTCGGCTTGAAGCTAGACCAAATATCGTGAGGCAAAGGGAATATCATGTATATTATGTTGTGATGGTTCGTCTGATATGATCTTCGTGTGCGTATAGGAGTTGGCACGTCTTGCTAGAGGCCGCTACCGACTATTGGGCCGAGTAGGAGTACTCGGGCCATGTCTATACGTATCCGAACCCATAGGGTCACACACTTAAGGGGCTGGAAGCCCAATTCGGATCTGATCCGAGTTGGATTAGGTTTAGAAGTACTAATGGGTCTATAAATAGAGGGGTGGGGGCGCCCTAGGGTTCACACCTTTTTGGCGAAACACACCTGCCGCGCCTCCCACGCCCTCACCTGCCGCACCTCCCACGCCCTCGCCTGTTGCAACTCACGGATCTAGCAGTCCGGCTTGCGACGCTTCCTCCCTGCACTTGTGGATACCTTGGAGGTGTTGCGCCTGCAGCACTTGGACGAGCTGACGACGAGCCGCCGACGAGCCACGACGAGCCGACGACGAGCCGCGGCACCGGAGGCGATCTTGTTGCACGTGGACGAGCTGCTGAGAAGCTGCTGGACGTGATCGACTACGTACGACTACGTGATCGTCTTCACTGCATCGACGCATATCTACATCTTCCGCACCAGTAGTGCGTCGAGTGGTAATCCCGTGATCCTTATACGACAGTTCTTCCTGGTTATACGCGGTAGATTTTTTGAATTGCGCTAGTGTAGCCTACCTCGTATCCCAACAAGAACGTGATCCCTGAGTTCTTCACGATGAGCTCTGATCAAATCTTTGTCTGCCTGTGACAATGGTTCATCAGAGTGCATGATTTCGATCGCCTGTTCTAGTTCAGGACTAAGGCGTCTCGGCTGAAAATCAACAAATAACCGCTCAACGTCAGGTCGATCAAAATGTTAGACTGAAGAACGGAGGACGAAGGAAGATCTCGTAGCTGGTTAACAAAGAAGGAAGAGAAGGAGGAAGACGAAGAAGACATCTTGGTGAATAGCCTAATGGTATGAACTACTAGAGGAGAAGAGGACGAGCGATGTGAATGCCTTTCGAAGCGATACGGAGTCTTATACGTATAGAAGGATAAGGGGCGAGAGTTTGGTAGGACGCGTCCCATCGGAGTAAAAGGGGTAATAAATGAAAGGCCGCCATGAAGGACGGGTCAGGATTGGATTCACACATCAAACGGTCAAAAGACATTAATGTTTTTATAGAGCAGCCAGTACTTTTATAGCTCATCCAAGGAGGGCATTAATAGCCGCAATCGCTCACTGCCGAACCTGATCGGCTAAGTCCAAAGTTCGCTGGTCGTCGTCGGTCGATCTTGGGACTTTTGGCATGTGGCGATGGAGCTTGATTGCTTCGTGGGCCAGACTTTGTCTCTCTTGCTTCAGCTCAGCGATGATAGAAGGGAGGTCTTGGAGTCTTTTCTCTTCAATGGCTATGTCCTTGGTCACCTGCTCCATCTCCTTGGTGAGTTCTGCCCTTCGGTGTTTAAGGCGATCTATAGCACCAACAATATTCGGCGGGAGCTTTTGAGGAAGTTGATTCGATGATGTACCTCTTAGGCTCGATGCTTGGAGGAATCTTACTCCTCGCGAGCTTTAGCCAGCTTGGCACGATCGGCCATATGGCGCAAAGCCCTGAACACTGGAATCCGCATTGACTCGATGTATGCGGCGGGTGCTAGAGCTTCTTCCGCCTCTTCTGGGACTTGGCCTCTGATATCGCTGAAGAGCTGTCGAATCGGCGAGGCGTCCTTCACTAATCGGCTGATGTCATCTTGGAGGAGGGTCCGTATGCTCTCGAGTTTGGTGCGGACGTCATCGGGGATTGAGCTCAGAGTGACTTGAAATGAAGCAACCTCCTCGTCATCAGAAAGTGCGATCGTGAAAGAGAAAAGGCTGTTATTGAGAGTATCTTGTTCCTGTGAAAGAGTAAAAAAATAATAAGTACATATTAGCCGACGACAATGGAAAATCGGCTGATTTGGGTGATTAGTCTCTTACCTCTTTGAGGCGGGTTTCTTCTACTTGCGCCGGCGGGAGTGCTGCCCTCAGTTCAGGAACTGGTGCGACCAGCTCATCAAAGGAGGAGGATTCGACGATTATTGGTGCCGTGCTCGGACCGGCCCCCTGAAAAGGTACGAGGAGCAAATTCTTATGAGTATAATACAAATGACTAAGTCCGATGACATGTGGTGATTGCCATACCTCCGTGGGTTCCTTGGCCGATGGCTGTTGGAAAGGTACAATTAACATACCAAGGGTAGCCTACATCAGAATCGGTCAAGCTTTTGATTAAGTATCGAAAAATTGAGTTAAGGGATTCTTTACCTCGGTGGGAGGAATGACTGGTGCTCCAATTTCTGCTTGGGGCGTGGCCGATTGCTGTGGAGGCACCGGGGCGACTTGTGCAGCCTAATATAAAGAAGAAGTCAGTATCAGGAGAAATCTCAGGAGGATGTGAACACGAGGTTACCTAAATGGCTTCTAGTAGCAATGATGCAGCGGCCGCTTTAGCTTCTGTAGCAGCTTGGGGGTCAACTTCCTCGATGATCGGGAGAATCAGCGCAGCCAAAGATTCCGCCGATGCCGCCGCTGACTGATCGGCTGATTCCGTGCGGGCGCGCACTCGGTGGCTTGTCTTCTTTAAGGTTTTCTTCAGCGTCTATTTCAATCAGCCGGTGGTGATGTCATCAATGGATGGGGCATGATGACCGATGAGTGGGAATTCCGTATATGGGTAGCGATTCGGCCTGCCACTCCGGTTGCGCGTTGGAGGAAGTCGACTCTCGGACTATAAAAGAAAGTAAGAGTTAGCGACAAAATTTGTAGCATAAGAAGGAAAATGACATCGAAATCGGCTGAGGGAAAAGCAGTACCGCTGTGTTTGGGTCGATGTTTTCAGGATCCAGATCATCGCAATATGTCGTGGGGGACGCACAAAATAGATGCTGCTTCCATTTTGCCCACCATAATTTGAATGGTTTGACAACAAAAGGAGCTACTATCCAGTTGTTCAAATCGATGGTGCTGGAATCGGGCACCCGGTCGCACAACCGACTGTAGTCAAGGCCCTTGGTGAGCTCGTCTTGGAATTTCACGCGACCGACGAAGTAGACTCGAATCGGCAGCTGACGTAGGCCGAACTGCCATGCCGCAACTAATGGGTTGTAAAACTCGTAAGTAGGGGCATCCTTCCTCGAGAAAAAAGTTCACCGGTAAGATCCCTGGCTTGATCAATCCGTGAGATCATTGTCAAAGGTTTTGGACGTCGAATCATAACAGAAGGGGAGCTCAAAAAGTGGCTCTGTCCTCTGATACGGGTACCAGCTGGTGGTTTGTTAACTAAAGCCGTTGTAAAAACATCTGAAGTATTCGGCTACTTTGGTGGCAGTGAGATGGCAACCAGGGAAGACTGATGCTGCCTCACCGAAAGAGGTGCATCGGCGCCGTACGGTGGGGTTTTCTTCTGACTCAATGTTGGGGAATGTCATGTGCTCCACCCGATGCTGTGAGATCTTGCTCATATACAAATTGAGCCAGAGATTGATGAACCACCAGGGGCCACCTGGGTTTCCAATCGGCTCTCCCTTTGATAGTTTGACACCGATTTGGTGCAGCATGTGATAGGCCGATCCTAGTAGATGCTTCCCGAGGGGGACGACGGCTCCTCTTGATAATGCTTCGGCCAGAGCTTGTGTATTGGAAGAAGGGCTGACTGCCCTGCCGCAGAAAAGATGTTTCTCCAGCCACATCATCAAGAAGGTCGCGCATTCTCTCTCTGAAACGGCCCCTGTCTTCATGTTTTTTTTTGATGTACCCCTTGCACCCGCCGATTCCTTTTGTTTCCAGTCGATGGGTCAGCTTGACCAGATAATGGAAGGGGGTATCGGGGGAAGAAATGTCAAGGCCGGTCAACATCACAATATCAGCCAGAGTGGGGGTCATGGGCCCATGGCCGAAAAGGAATGCGTTGAGGGCGTCGGACCAGAAGTAGGAGGCTGCCATCACCAAGGGTTCATTTCTCTCCATCTGGGATAGAGAAAGATTGATGCACTAGCCGATTTTTCGGTCATCCCATTGAACTCTCTTGGAGTTGGCTATTCTCTGGTACCACTCTTTCCAACCGGGAGTTTCATTCGGCCAAGATCTAAAAGTGCCTGACCAATGATCCAAGTTCATAAGCGACTGCTTAAATGAAATCCTATGGGTTTCCAAGTTAATCAGGTCGGTTGGGTCTGGGTTCCCCATAGGGCCTAAACAGATCATACTAGGAGCTTCGGAAAGACATATGGTTATTTGGTGTCTGATTGCCTAAAAAAGAAAAAAGGGAAGAACTAAGAATGGATCTAAGAAGATGCGTTGACGGTAAAAGTAAAAAGAAAAGTTCCGGATAAGTACCTCTGGAATGAAAGTCATTGTTGCCGACGGGGCTGCTGGTGGAGCTATCGCCACTGATGAAGCCACCGGTGGAGCCTCCGTCGCCGATGGAGCTGCTGCCGCCGCTAATGGAGCTTCGGGCGGAGCCTTCGTTGCTGGTGGAGTTGCTGATGGCGCCGCCATTGGAAAGATGGAGCGGAATGCTAATGAAAAGGGGATCACCGGAGGATGCGGTTGGAAGCTAAAAGGGCACCGGAAGAAGATGGAAACTAATGCACTGGAAAGGAAGTTACTGGCTTGTGAAGAAGAAGTGCGGGGCGTGCCAGTATTTAAAGATGGTTCGAGAGAAGGGGTAAAGGCGGGATTTTTACCGCGCCGTCTACGCGAATTTCGGGGAAGTGGTTGTCTCAGGCGCCCATTTTGAAAAGATTGCAATCATCAGGTAGGAGACCGCGAAACGGAAGGGGATTTTTGCTGCGTTTGTTTTAGAATGGAAGTTAAAAAAAAGAATTTTAAAGTAAAAGTCACATTTTACTCCGAAACTGGGGGGCATGTGTTGACACCAGATTTTGACACGTATAGAATTGGCATCAAGGGAAGGAAACATTGGCCGATGCGGCAGATTTAAAGGTCACGACTGGGAATCGGCCGATTGGTGCTACAGTTAGGGATCGGCCGATTGGCGCTACAGTGTTTTGGCGGATGGAGATCGGCCGATTGGAAAGCTGGAGTGATTGGGCCAATATGGGCTTAAAGTGGATCAGAGGAAGAACATAGAGAAAGATTGGCCCATGGATGTACATTAACCAACTCCGATACGAGTTGTAATTGTTGTAACAGGCTATTTAAATGAAAACGAGTTCACTGGCTAAAATTAGTTGTAATGAGTTCACTGGCTATAAACGAAAACGAGTTCACTGGTTAATGTACATAGAGAAAGATTGGCCCATGGATGTACATTAACCAACTCCGATTAGAGATAGATCCTAGTCGGTTGGAAAATTAGTTGTAACAGGCTATAAATAGTCATCTCTAGAGATTTCTAAGACAACACATCAATCAATACAACAATCTACTATTTCCTTGCACTTTACTTTCGAGTCGGCGACTTCGCCAATACTTCTGTCACGAGTTCGTACGGGTTGACAGGACTGCATCGACACGATCTCTGGCCGATTCTGTAAGTTCCGTTTATCGAGTAATATCTAAGCTTTAACTTCGGGCGCATCGCTGTCGTTTCATTTAGATTTATTCACCAATTATCGATATTTACTAGAATTATAGCTTTCATCTATTGCTCTAGTTTTATTACTAGTTATCCAGCTTGAGATTTGAACTATCGGCTCTATTGTTGTTATTTTTCATTCATTATTATCGCATAGCTGATTAGATCTATTTCAAGTGTTGCTTTCGTAGCTCTGTCTAGTTTACTCTAGTAGTTTTCTTCGCAATCGCTACGTGATTGTCGGCTGTATCATAGCCGATTATCTTTATATAGCAAATCAGCCGATTCACTGATACGCTTTTCGAGATCGGAACCTTAGCCGATCGGGACCCCTTGAATTTGACACGATTCCTTCCTTGCCAATCAACAGGTCAGATTGGCTGGCACACCATGCGAACCGCACCAGGGTGATCACCCGAACAGGAGCTAAGCAGATTCTCCCGGGTCGTGTGTCCAACGCTGAAGGTCAATTGGCTGACTTTTAGCCAACAGATATCTTCTTCAAAGAAGACAAGCCGCAGGGTGCGCGCCCGTATAGAATCGGCCGACCAATCGGCAGCGGTACCGGCTGAGTCTTTAGCTATACCGACTCCGCCGATTGTTGAAGAATTCGACCCCCAGGCCGCTATAGAAGCTGGAGTAGCAGCTGCGTCATTATTGTTAGAAGTTGTTCAGGTAATTTTATACGCCTCGTAGTTTTCCAAGTATACTGTCAGTATTAATTTGTTCTTTCTGTTAGGCTGCACAAATCATTCTAGAGCAATCTCTGTAGCAATCGGCCACACTCCAGGCAAAGACCGAAACACCAGCAGTCCCTCCCATTGAGGTAGAGAATATTTGTTTTACCCAAATCTCTTAATCCTTAATTGAAACCTGACCGATTTCTGATGCAGGCTACTTTGGGTGCGTCGATTGTACCCTTCCAATGATCACCGGCCGGACGACTCGCAGAGGTAGAGCAGCTACTATTCATCATCGGATTTAACCATTACTTCATACTTACAGAGATCCATTTCTTGTAACTTTCCAGGAGGCTGGCCCGAGTACGGTGCTGATAATCGTCAAATCCTCTTCTTCTGATGAGCCAATTATGTCGATTCCCAAAACGAGGGCATCGCTCCCACCAACACAAACAGAAGAAATCAGTTTTAAAGAGGTAAGAAACTTGATGTCTAAATCGGCCGATTTTCTGTCGCCGTCAGCTAATCTGTCTCTTTATTTTATCAGGAGCAGGGCACTCCCAACAGCAGCCTCTTTTCTTTTGCGGTCGCAATCTCTGATGATGAGGAGGTCACCTTGCGCCAGGTTGCTCTGAGTTCAATTCCTGATGAAGTTCGCACCAAGATCCGGAGTATACGGATCCTTCTCCAGGATGATATCGGCCGACTGGTGGAAGATGCCTCGCCGATTCGACAGCTCTTCAGTGAAATCAGAGGCTGAGTTCTAGAAGAAGCAGCAGAAGCTCTAGCACTCGCAGCATACATCGAGTCAATGCAAATCCCGATGTTCAGAGCTTTACGGCACATGGCCGATTGTGCCAAACTAGCAAAGGCACGTGAAGAGGAGGATTCCTACAAACACCGAGCTCAAGAAGTACATCAGCGAATCGACGTTCTTGAAAACTCTCGCCCGGACATCGTTGGCACCATAGACCGCCTCAAACGGCGAAGGGCAGAGCTCGCTAAGGAAATGGAGTAGGTGACCAAAGCTATAGCCGTCGAAGAAAAGAAACTCCATGATCTCCCATCCGTTATCGTCGGTCTAAAGCAGGATAGGCAAAACCTTGCCCATGAAGCCATCCGACTTCACCGCAATATGCCAGAAGTCCCTGGATCGGCCGACGACGACCAAAGGATCTTAGATTTGATCGATCAGATTCAGGAGCGAGCGATCGCGGCCATTAATGCTCTCCTCGGGTGAATCGTAGCGAACACTTAATACTTTTGTACAAACACTTAATGCTCTTTTGCTGTTGCCGTGTGAATTCAAACTTGGACGATCTTCTCTCGCAGTTTTTCATTTAATGGTCCTTTACTCCGATGGGACACGTTTTACCAACTGTTACCCTTCACCTTCTTCCTTTATAAGTATGAGACCCCCGCATTTCTTCTAAGGGCATTCGCACTTTGCACGGCCTTCCATTCTTAAGTTGTCTTATTTTCATACTCTTGAGCCAGGCGCCGACATGTCTTCCTCTTCCTCCATCAATCAGGTATGAAATCCCCCTTCGTTCCTCTGCCCGACGCTCATCAATCTAATGACAGATGATTGTTTGTTATCTTCCCAGCCGAGACGCCTTAGCCCTGGCCTGGAATGGGCTATTGAGATTATGCACTCCGTGGAACCGCTGACGCAGGTGGACAAAGATCTAATCGAGGCCCATCGCAAAGAACTCAAAGATCACATCCCTGCTCATATCCAGAAGATCTTGGATCATATTGAAGCCAACTGTTCTAGGTGGCTGCCGACCGAGAAAAGCCACGAGGTACCTTGTCAGATCGTTCTTGAGGACGCCATGGCAGGAACATCCCAACCGCCTCTTGACAGAAGCCACCAACTTCCTCGTCAAGTTGCCATTGAAGCTGCCATGGAGGATTTGGAGGAAAAGAGCATCCGTCTCTTAATAGAACTAGGCCGGGTTGAAAGAGAGATTAATAAGAACAAAGCTCAGCTGAAACATGGTTAATAAATGTATTGGTACTTTGGTCTAAGGGTGACTTGTACCATGTCGGCCATGTATCCCCTTGCTGTACCGAATAACAAATCGGCCAAACTGGTCAAAAGTCTCACCCTTAAGGCGATGTCTCCTTGCATCGGCTATATGAACACGAGTCAATAGGAGTCGGCCACAATATCTCGCCACGCCATATCGTCAGCTACGTGTCCACCCATATGCTAGGATCATATCTCTTCAAATACCTTCCATTTAAAGCTCTTGTGAATTCCTCTCCTTCGATGATCTCTAATATGTATGCATTTCCCGGAGCACATCGACTGATTCTATACGACCCTTCCCAAGTAGGTGACCATTTACCGAATTTGGGATCTTTAGACCCTATCGGCAGCACTAGCTTCCATACCAAGTCTCCTTGGGAGAACTGCTTGACCTTGACCTTCTTGTCGTACCACCTAGCCACCCTTTTCTTATTTTGTTCAATGCTGATCAAGGCCCTCAATCGTTGTCCCGCCAAATCATCGAGCTCCCCCTTCATGAGGAGGGAATAATTATCGGCTGTCAACTGATCTTGGAGTGACGTGCGTTTGGACCCCATCCTTAATTCCTAAGGCAATATTGCCTCGTGACCGTAAACCAATTGATAAGGAGATATTTTAGTAGCTCCATGGCAGGCCATCCTGTAGGCCCATAAAGATTCAGTCAAGGATGCGTGCCACCTTTTGGGCTGCTCCTCTACCGTCCTCTTGATCAACTTGATTATCCCCTTATTAGATGATTCGACCTGACCATTGGCTTGAGCATAATATGGAGAAGAATTCAACAATCTAATTCCCATATTAGCGGTGAACTCTTCAAACTCTCCCGAAGTGAACATTGTCCCCAGATCGGTTGTGATGGTCTGAGGGATACCGAACTGATAAATAATGTGGTCTCTCACAAAATCGATCATAGCGGCCGACGTCATAGTTTTTAGGGGAACTGCCTCCACCCACTTGGCAAAGTAGTCAGTAGCTACTAATATGAACTTTTGTCCCTTGCTTTATGGAGGATAAATCTATCCAATGAGGTCTATTCCCCAACCCCTAAACAACCATGGCTTAATTATAGGGTTCATAGCCGAGGCTGGTGCACGTTGCACATTACCGAACTTCTGGCAATCCTAACACCCTTTATAATATTTAAAGCAATCCTCGAGTATCGTCGGTCAGTAATAACCATTGTTCCTAATCATCCACTTCATTTTGTGAGCTGACTGATGAGCCCCGCATACGCCTTCGTGAATTTCTCCCATCAAAACCTTTGCTTCTTCTATCCCAAGGCATTTAAGTAGTACTCCATCAATCGTTCGGTAGAATAAATCATCTTCAAGTACCACATATTTCGTGGCCTGAAAGCGCACTTGCCGATCCACTTTCCTGGACGGATCTCTTAAGTAATCGGCGATCTCTTTTCTCCAGTTGTCGGCTGCAAGCTCCAGAGACACAACCCCTTGAATTGGCCGATACCCGGAGGCATGTTGGGCGAGCTTATTAGCTTCCTCATTATAACTTCTGGGAATGTGCTCAATAGTCGCAGACTTGAACTCCTTCAATAATTGGAGGCAATCGTCATAGTAAATCCTTAAGACATCATTTTTGCATTCAGATTTCCCCATTAATTGATCAACAATGAGCATGGAATCCCCAAAAATCTCCAGTGCATCGGCCTTGATTTCTCTCAATAATTGGATACCTTTTAGGACAGCTCGGTATTCCGCCTGATTATTGGTGGCGGACACCTCTATCGGTAGAGAGAAATCATAACTTGCCACCCGAGGCTATATGAGGACGATGCCAATTCCTAATCCGGCCCCACATGAGGAACCGTCGAAGTACAGTGTCCATGGAGCTGGCTCAATGACAGCAATTCCTGGTCCACAATGCTGGGCCACGAAATTGGCCATTACTTGACCCTTGACAGCTTTGGCCGATTCGTACCTCAGGTCAAACTCTGATAGAGCTAGAATCCACTGTCCAATCCTCCCTTTCAAAATTGGCAATGACAACATGTACTTGACCACGTCGTCTTTGCACACAACTATGCATTCTGCCGATAAAAGGTAGTGCCTGGGTTTAGTACATGAGAAATATAGACAAAGACAGAGCCGTTCCACTGGGGAATATCTAGTCTCAGCGTCCAGGAGTCTTCTGCTCACGTAATAGATTATTCTTTCTTTTCCTTCGAATTCTTGCACCAGCGCCGATCCGATAGCTTGTTCGTCGGCTGACAAGTATAGTCTGAATGGTTTGTCAGCCTGTGGTGGAACCAACACTGGCGGTGAGATCAGGTAATGCTTGATGTCTTCCAACGCCTTTTGTTGCTCCTTTCCCCACACAAATTCCTGGTCGGGTTTTAACTTCAACAAAGGAGTGAAGGCTTGAATACACCCAGACAAGTTGGATATGAACCTCCTGATAAAGTTAACTTTGCCGATTAGGGACTGTAGCTCAGTTTTGTTCTGTGGGGCTACAACTTTATTGATGGCAGCTATAATCTTTCGGTTGACCTCTATCCCACGCTCGTGGACCATGAATCCTAGAAATTGTCCAGCCGACACGCCGAAAGCACATTGTTTGGGTTCATTTTCAATCCATGCTTCCTCGTGCATTCTAATACCTTTCGCAAATCGGCTAGATGCTCCTGATGCCCCTTTGACTTGACTATGATGTCATCGATGTAAATCTCCATCAGGACACCAATAAGCTTGTGGAAAATGTAATTCATAGCCCGTTGATATGTAGCTCCGGCATTTTTTAAACCGAAGGTCATCACTACCCACTCGAACAAACCAAGGTAACCTGGGCATCTGAAAGCTGTCTTTGAAATGTCTTCTTCGACCATTAATATCTCGTTGTACTCAGCATTACCGTCCATGAAACTGATAACTTTGTGTCCCGTGGCGGCATCTATCAAAACATCGGCTGTCAGCATTGGATACCCATCCATCGGCGTAGCCTGATTAAGATTCCTGAAGTCAATGCACACACGCAGCTTTCCATTTTTCTTGTATACGAGGACAATATTGGAAATCCACTCGGCATAACAACACTGCCGAATAAATCCTACTTCAATCAATCTTGTAATCTTGACCTTTATATCAGGTAGGATTTTAGGGTTGCACCGTCGTGCGGGCTGCTAATACGGCCGATACCCTGGTTTTATAGGCAACCAGTGTTCAACAATGGACTGGTCTAGACCAGGCATGTCATAGTATTCCTAAGCAAAACAATCTTTAAATTCTTTTAACAAACTCATTAATTCATACTTATACTCGGGGTCTAGACTAGCACTAATATACGTCGGCCTTGGCTTGCTGCCATCTCCTAAGTCCATCATCTCCAATGAATCGGCCGACAAAAATCCGTGGCCAAGCTTTGCATCTTCTTGGACGAACTGATCCATCTAGTCTGATTCTTCAGAGCCGACTGGTTGGATCGGCTATAGGCCAAAATCGGACACCCTCAAGAAATCGGTGTCCCAGGTTCTGCCAGATATGCACCTGACGTGTTTGCAGCTCCACTGTTGCGTGTCGGCCACGACAACACTGTAGGCGGAATATTCGGTGGCTATCTCGATGTTGTCGCTGACCCACTGGACGAGGCACTGGTGCATTGTAGACGGGACGCAGCAATTCGCGTGTATCCAATCTCGCCCGAGCAACATGTTGTAGGACCCTTTGCCATTAATGATAAAGAAAATAGTGGGTAGGGTCTTACTGTCGATGGTGAGGTAGACGCAGAGTGCTCCGCGGGCTGGGGATACGTTGCCTTCGAAATCCTTGAGCATCATGTCCATCTTGGTCACATCCTCATCACTTTTACCCAATTTCCGGAACATGGCATATGCATGATGTTGACCGCAGCACCTCCGTCCACTAGCAGTCTAGTGATTGGTCATCCGTTGACATGTCCTTTGAGGAACAGAGCCTTGAGATGTTGGCATTTTTCATCCTCGGGTTTCTCAAAAGTGGCTGTCATTGGCTCCAAAGCCAATTGTGCCATTTGCTCCTCTATTTCTGTTGCGTCATCCCGATCGGCGGGATCCATGAATTCCATCGGCAAGATGAACACCATGCTGATGTCAGCTGCCGATCCCTGATTGTCGTCTTCTTCGCCAATTTTTCTTCTAGGGCACCAGACTCGAGACCTGCCCTCCTTCTAATCCATCGTCTGCCTCTATTCTTCCTCCTGTTGTTCCCATTGGCGTAGACACTGGACTCTTCATTTCTGGGATTTAGTCAAACCATCTGGGCACCATCTGGGGTTTACTGGTCTACCTGGTGGTTTTGCATGCTCCTAGTATGGCTCTCGTCCTAGGGAGTTTTCGTCCGAGACTTTGGCATCGGCCATCTTCTCCAGTCGATCATGTGCACTGGTCCTGCCCTCCAGTCGACCATGCTGGTCAACTCTGCCCCCCAGCCGATCACGCACTGAAACGCGCTGATCCTCTTGTTCGTGCTTGTATCTGCTGATCGGCTCTAGTCCGCGATCCCTAGAGCATGACTTCTTGAACGGGCGACCGCCGTGATACTTACCATTGCACTCAGGGCAGTTATCAGCCGACGGTAACCTAAGGTTGTTCTCCCAGCAGTGGATGAAGAAGGGGCACCACCAATGATCTTCGTGTCGGCGTATCATCTCCTCACGGCATCTCGAGCTTTCTTGCTATCGCTGATCCTTGCTGAGTAGGTCTTGGGAGGTGACCGGCCTACGTGACTTCTCTGATCTTTCGCCTTCGTCTTTGATCTGTCCTTTTCCTTTGACATCCTCGACCGTGGCCTGATTTCTAGGGTCCACAGTGCCACTTCTCCTGGCCGATTCAGACGTCAGCACTTTGGTGTTGAGTGCGTCTCTACCTGCATCGACCATGTTGGCGGGGAAAGGATGTTGATCAATCTTCATCGGTTTTGCTGGTTTTGTCAGAACTTCAAACTTGAGTCTCCCTTGTTTGATGGCAGATTGTATCTGCTGTCGGAAGATCTTGCATTCATTTGTGTCGTGGGATATGGCATTATGCCATTTGCAATACTTCATCTTTTTGAGTTGTTCGGCCGACAGAATCGTGTGATAAGGCGAAAGCTTGATCTGCCCTTCTTGGAGAAGCAAATCGAAGATTTTATAGGCCTTCGACGTGTCAAAGCCAAATGCTTCTGGTTCTTTCTTTCCAAACGGGAACGATATCGGCTTTTTTCCTTTTACCCACTCTGCTAGGCCAATTTCCGCCTCTTCCTCTGATTCAGACCCCTCCAGGTATGCCATCTTTTTCTGAAAATTTCTCCGTTGGTCGAAAGGGCGCACTTCTTGGCCGGACAATCGGTGGACGATCTGGCTTAAGCTTTCAAACTCCTAGGAGGCGTACTTCTCTTCGATGTGTGGCAGGAGACCTTGGAAGGCGATATCGGCCAGTTGGGCGTTAGTCAGGACTAGGGTGTAGCACTTGTTGCTGATCTCTCTAAACCTCTATACATAACTGGTCACTGGTTCGTCGCTCCTCTGCCTGAGGCTGGTCAGATCTGAGAGCTTCATCTCGTGGACTCCCGCGTAGAAGTACTTATGGAACTGCTTCTCCAGATCAGCCTAAGTGACGATGGAATTGGGCGGCAACATAGTGAACCACTGGAAGGCAGATCCGGATAGGGATGACAAGAATAATCGCACTCACAGAGCATCTTGCGTAGCGGCTTCCCCGCACTAGATAATGAATCTATTCACGTGCTCTACAGTTGATGTGTCATCCAGTCCCGAGAACTTGGTGAAATCGGGAACCTTGTACCGATGGGGAAACGACAACAGGTCGTAGGCAGGAGGGTATGGCATCTTGTACGTATAGGTTTGCACCTTTGGTTTCAACCCGAATTGATCTTGAATCACTTATGCTATCCTTGTGGTCCAATCTACCTGCTGCTGATGTATGACCGGTTAAGGAATCAGTACATGTTGCTGGACCGGCGGTGCCATGGCTGGGTGATGGATCAGAGCGTGCTGCAGATTTTGCGGTTGCGTAGTCGGTGGAGCAGCCGGTAGTTGATGGCGTAGGGGATCTGCCACTCCATCGTATAGTACCATCGGCGTCGCACCCCTGAGTGTTTCTGCAGTGTCTACCCCTGCTGATTTCTAACGTAGCCGGCTGATATTGTTGGACCGTTGGCCGGATGGCCGATTGGAATGATACCTGGACCAGAGAGTTCCCATAACTGGTTGACCGATCCAGTCCGGCTATCGTTGCTGGTGCCCCCCAAGGCACTGAGTTTGAGGGCAGCGATTGTACGGAGGAAATTTGAGCAGGCTGAGACAGCGCTTGCGATTGGTAGCATGGCGCGCCGTTGTACCCTAGGGGCATTGAAGCATTGTACCCTCCATGTTGCATCGGTATCGGCTAAGGAGCCGAGTGAGACGCGTTCGGTACAGCTGAGAAGCCTCTAATTGGAGCTACGATGGGCGTGGCGTACGCTGGTCCCTGATATCCCTAAGCTACTCCGCTGACCAAGGAACTGATGACGGCGTTGTATACCGTGTTGGTCATTACTGTGGACTGGTCGATCATAGCCTGGTAAACAGACTATTGAATCATGTCAGACATCTTCCCTGAGTCCTCAGCGATGGTGATGTGGCGGGGAGTTGGAAGAAGAGCTTTTTTGATGGTCTTTCCGCTTCTGGTGCGACTAAAGGATTGCAAGCACGTCTTCTTGTATTCTTCTAAATGTCTTGCCACCTCTTCCTTTTGGTCGTCCTTGAGATCTGCTTCGGTAATCTTGATGACATTGTCTTCGGAGACCTCGGCAGCCTTCGACATGTCGGATGTTGTCTGGTCCCACCGGGCATGCCAAAAGTGTGTTGGCGCTAAAAATCGGCCGATGATCCTCAGCGTCAGACACACGACTCGGGAGCATCTGCTTAACTTCTGTTCAGGTTATCGCCCTGGTGCGGTTCACGCGGCGTGCCAGTCAATCTGACCTGTTGATTGACAAGGAAATAAAAGTATTAAATTCCAGGGGTTCCGATCGGCTAGAGTTCCGATCTATCGTCAGGAGCGTGTCGGCGAATCGACCGATTCACTGTAGAGGTAATCAGCTATGAAACAGCCGATACCGCGTAGCGATTGTAAAGAAAAGCTACTAGAGCAAACTGAACAACGCTAGGAAAACAAAACCTGGGATAGATCTAATCGGCTGTATGATAATAAAGAACGAAAGCAATAAAAGCCAACAGTTCGTATCTCAAGCTGGATAACTGGTGATAAAAACTAAAATAATAGGTAGAACCTACGATTCTAGTTGATATCGATAATTGGTGAATAAATCTAAATGAAACAATAGTGATGCGCTCGAAGTTAAAGATTAGATATTACTCGATAAGCGGAACTTACAGAATCGGCCGGAGATTGTGTCGATGCAGCCCTGCCAACTCGTACGAACTCGTGAAAGAAAAAGGTATTTTGGCGAAGTCGCCGACTTGAAAGTAAAGTACAAAGAAAAAGTAGATCGGTTGTATTGATTGATGTGTTGTTTTACAAATCTCTAGAGGTGGCTATTTATAGCCTGTTACAATTGATTTCCTAATCGACTAGGATCTATCTCTAATTTTAAATGATAACAAATATTTACAAACACAACTCGTATCAGAGTTGGTTATCGTACCCCCACGGGCCAATCTCTTTCTTCAGCTATCCTTTTCTCTGGCCCACCTTAGGCCCATACTGGTCAAGCCGCTTCAGCTTCCAATCGGCCGACCTTTACCGACCCTGTTTGTCAATCGGCCGAAACACTCTAACTTCAATCGGCCGATTCCCAACTGCAGCTTTTAGCTTGCCGCATCGGCCAATCTTTTCCTCCCTTGACGCCGATTCAAAACACGTGTCAAAATCTGGTGTCAACACTTTCTAATATTGCATTTTAACTTAGCATACCTTTAATTAAGTTGCACTTAATTATACTGGATCTCATGCAAAACAAATTACATACTTTTCTCTTAGGATTGGAGCATAGGGTGATGGAGACCTAGGCACTGGTTGCGCTAAATTCGTTTATAGAATTTAGTTGCTCTGAGACTGTGCTTTTAGGCAGCAAGTTTCTTGCCCATCGCTAAGAGGTCTACATCTTTTAGATGATTGCTTACACATGCTCTCCCAAGTGAATACGTGAGGTTATTTGAGTTTGATTTTGATAATTAGTCAAGTACAAGGTAGTGGAGCCCTAGGCATTGGCTGCGATATGTTTTCTTTTGAACATATCAGCCCAGAGACCATGCTTTTAGGCTGCAAGCTACTTGCCCACTACTAGGAGATCTACTCCATTAATTTGGAGATTATCTATAATGTCCTTACTAATTCTCAAAATATTAACTCTAATGTATGGTCTTCTACCTACATTTCCCTCATATCATATGTGATTTCTTATTTTGCATTTGAGCTTGCAACATCACCATTCTGATTCTTAATTTACCTCCATAAATTAATTGTAATCCATGGTCATAATTGTAGGGACATGGCAAATAAAGAGTTCAATACCCAACTTGGGCTTCAGACATCGAAATTAACTTTGCTTCTCGTGGGATTGTTGAGGCTATACAAGAGCCTTCTGATGGAGCTCCCCCCGTTACAGACAAGAATAATTTTTCTGCTCTTTTTTCTCTCAGGATCTACATCCATAAAGATCTCAAACAAGAGTATCTAATGGAAAGATGCCCACTTGCTTTATGGAAGGCTCTTAAAGAGCGTTATGAACAGCAGGAGGAACTCATTTGGCCTTTAGCCAATCATGAGTGTAATCACCTTCATTTGCAAGATTTCAAAATGGTTGCAGACTAAAATCATGTTGTTCAGAGCATTTGCTCCAAGTTGAAGTTTTGCGAGAAAGAGCTAACGGATGCAGAAAAGATAGAGAAAACTCTGTCTACTATGCTTCCGGAGGATAGGATATGGCACCAGCAATATCGCTCAAGCAACTTCCAGCAATATTCTCAGCTTATTCATACATTGTCTCAGGTAGAAAAACATCATGAGCTTCTTCTACAGAATGCTCATCAGCGCCCTCTGGGGTGTGCTCCTTTGCCTGAAGTGCACTACAATGTTCATAATAATGCTGGTAATAAGAAGGAATTCAAGGGGAATAACTTCTCCAGGAATTCGGCTGGTAAACACAAATTTAATAATAGGCGCAAGTTCCATAAGAGAGGAAAAGGAAAGGAAAAAGCACCACCACCTCGTGGAAATAGCCGCAAGCTTTGCAATAGATGTGGTAGCAACAATCATGTTGCAAAAGAGTGCCGTTGCCCACCACATCT
Organism: Setaria italica; assembly: GCF_000263155.2. NCBI lineage: Eukaryota > Viridiplantae > Streptophyta > Magnoliopsida > Poales > Poaceae > Setaria > Setaria italica. The sequence goes on along the minus strand of NC_028453.1, from coordinate 25,676,352 downwards.
AGTTCTTCTGTATCAAAAATCCCTCAAGAAGCCAAAGTTTGACAAGCCAAGATATGAAGTGCACTTCAATCTTACTGAGCCTACACCAAAGGTTGAAAGTTCTCAGCTGGCTCCTACTGCACCGCAGAATAACCTTACTCTTCCTCAAGAGAACCCCATTGCAACTACTGGCATGCTCAATCTTCCAGAAGAAGATCCTATGGATGGCATGCTCATCGAGTACTTCTCGAAGGATCCACTTGAAGATTTAGAGTAGTCTCAGTGTTCTGATCCACTTGAAGGATTGATCTCATATCAATCATATTATCTCGAGTCAGTTGTTGATGTTCTATTTTTGTCAGGTGTCGATGTTGAAATAAGTAGAGATGTACAAATTCATTGTATGAGTTGTACGCAACTCCTCAATAATTCCAGTTGTAATAATTGATAGTTAGTTGAGATGTACGAACTCATGTACTTTGAGTTTTACAAACTCTTATATATTGTAATGTCATACTATGTATGTGATATTCAGTAATTATATGTATATCTATATGTTGAATAAAGAATTCTTAACTAGAATTTCTTGTTTCACTATAGATGTCTCATGATGTCAACTCAACAGAGGAGCAATTATACCTTGTGGAAAGTTGTACCATAAGCTCTATACTTAGGGAGCTCAAATATTTTTAGACTCTCATGAAGAGAGATGGAAAAGTTTTGACCATCGCTGGACGCAATGCAGTAATAGTTGGGTCTGGATGAGCCATTATTACACTCCCCATGGGTAAACAAATTATAATTAAGGATGCACTCCTGTATCCTGATTCAACTCATACCCTACTAAGTTTTAGAGATATTCATCGCAATGGGATTCGTGTTGAAACCCATGAGGACAATCAAGGAGAATTTCTTCTCTTGACTAAACAAAATGGATATGGCAAACGCACATGCAAAAGAATTCCATCACTCTTGTCTGGGTTGTACTATACATACATTAAGCCCATTGCACATGTTGCATATAACGTAATTTTTCAGAATGTCAACCCATGCCACACCTAGCATGATCGACTTGGGCACCTTGGAATAGGGATGAGAAAAATTAATGGCAATTCTATTGGTCATAATTTACTCACTGCAAAGTTTCCCAAATCCTCCGATTTTGTATGCACTACATGTGCAACTAGGAAATTTATTTTGAGGCCATCTCCTCTCAAAATTAAGGTTGAACCACTTAAATTCCTTGAAAGAATTCAAGGAGATATTTGTGGTTCGATTATGCCAACTCCGGACCATTCAGGTATTTCATGGTATTGATTGACGCCTCTGCTCGATGGTCACACGTGTGTCTACTTTCGACACACAACCATGCCTTTGCCAAAATAATGTCTCAACTACTAAGGTTGAAGGCAAATTTTCTTGAACATAGGATTCAATCAATCCATATGGACAATGCTGCAGAATTCACCTCTCATGCTTTCAATGATTATTGTGTGGCATTGGGAATTCAAGTTCAGCACTCTGTTCCATATGTCCATACCTAGAATGGTTTGGTTGAATCGTTGATCAACAAGATCAAGATCATTGCAAGATCTTTGTTAATGAATTGCAAATTGTCAACGTCGTGTTGGGGTCATGCAGTACTGCACGCTGCCGACCTTGTCCAACTATGACCAACTGCATATCATGATACTTCCCCAATGCAGTTAGTACGTGGAAATCCTTCAAGTATTTCCCATTTGCGTAAGTTCAGATGTGCTGTCTACTTCCCGATCTCACCACCTCAGCGTACCGCTATGGGCCCACACAGGAAAGTGGGGATCTACGTGGGATTTAAACCTCCGTTGATCATTAAGTATTTAACCCCTAATGGGAGATCTATTTACTGCCCGGTATGCTGATTCTATCTTTGATGAGGAACATTTCCCGCCATTAGGGGAGACTTCAAGTACTAGAAAGAATGGCAGGAAATTGATTGGAATGCTCAAGGTATTCCAACCTCTGATCCACGTACTATAGAAATTGAACTACAGGTTCAGAAAATCATACATTTGCAAAAACTTGCAAATGAACTACCAGATACATTCACCAATTACAATGGTATCACTAAATCTTTCATTCCCGCTTGGAATGCACCAGAAAGAGTTTAGGTACCAAATAAAACCACTCAAATCCCACTCAACAATAAGAGAGGGAGAAGTATGGCTACCAAGCGAGACTCTAATGCTAGCAAGCAAAGAAAGATGGTGAATGCAAGTCAACCTTCAGTTGACAGACACCAAATGGATACTTCGTATCAATTGGATTGTGATGATCCGTGGCCTAGCTCAGTGGTGCACATTGCTGAGACTGGGACATCAGAAGATCCTAGACATATTATTTCGGGAAGTCACGATGAGTCTATAAGGGTAGATGAAATTGCCATCAACTATGTTGAGGCTAGGGAGACTTTTGATAGAAAAGCTACAATTGTTGACTCATATTTCTCCGAGAATGCTGAATGCCTTCAACCTAATCCAAATCCTAAATCCATGGTAGAGTGCCAAAAGCGCTTGTACTGGAACAAATGGAAGGATGCAATTGTAGTGGAGTTATCCTTGCTTTACAAAAGAGAAGCATTCTCGGTTGTAATGCCTATCCCTCATGGTATCTTTCCTATGGGATACAAGTGGGTTTTTGTTCAGAAAAAGAATGAAAATAATGAGGTGGTGAGATAGAAAGCAAGGCTAGTAGCACAGGGTTTTACGCAAAGACTCGGTGTTGATTTCAACGAGACCTACTCTCCAGTCATGAGTGCAATAACTTTCTGATATTTAATATCATTGGCAGTACCAAATTGTCTATCTATGCAGTTGATGGATGTAGTGACCACATACCTCTATGGGTCACTGGATTTTGATATATACATGAAGGTTCCCGGCGGAATCGATGTACTGAATCCTAAGGCAAATCGCAACATGTATTGCATCAAGTTGCAGAAGTCACTTTATGACTTAAAACAATCGGGCAGGATGTGGTACAACCAATTAAGTGAATTCCTCCTATAGAAGGGATACACTGAAAATTATGATTGCCTGTGCGTCTTCATTAAAAAATCCCTCATAGGATTTTGCATTATCTTAGTCTATGTTGATAATCTTAATATCGTTGGCAATGAACTGGATATTGATGAAGCACACCATCATTTAAAGACGGAGTTTGAAATGAAGGATTTGGGTCAAACAAAATTTTGCTTAGGTGTTTAACTTGAGAATTAAACTTCAAGAATCCTTGTGCACCAAAGTGCATATACCCAAAAGATATTTGAGAAATTCAATATGGGTAAGTCATTTCCATCTAAAACTCCCATGGTGGTCAGATCTCTTGACATAGAGAAAGACCCATTCAAACCAAGGGAAGATGGAGAAGAGATATTGGGACATGAATTTCCATATCTTAGTGCTGTTGGTGCACTTATGTATCTTGCTAACAGTACCTGGTCGGATATTGCTTTTGCAGTAAACCTACTAGCAAGATATAGCGATACTCCTACCAAACGCTATTGGGCTAGATTTAAGAATGTCTTTCGATATCTCAATGGGACAAAAGATCTTGGCCTCTTTTTCAAGGGGAATAATGATCAGACTTTGATTGGGTATACCGATGCTAGATACTTATCCAATCCCCACAATGCCAGATCGCAAATAGGGTTAGTTTTCTTACAAGGTGGAACTGCTATTTCATGGAAGTCTTCCAAACAGACTTTGGTAGCTACATCCACCAACCATTCTAAAATAATTGCATTATTTGAAGCATCATGTGAGTGTGTATGGCTTCGTAGAATGGTAAACCACATACTTACGTCTTGTGGTATTGGTTCACTTGAATCGCCAACCATTACCTACAAACATAATGCTGCTTGTATTGTTCAGATGGAAACTGGTTATATTAAGAGCAATATTACCAAACATATTGCTCCTAAATTGTTTTATCCTCATGAGCTTCAGCAAAATGGGGACATAAACATCTTGCAGATAAAGTCTTGTGATAATCTTGCTGATTTATTCACAAAGTCTTTACCATACTTTTCATTCCATAAATGTGGTGAGGGAATTGGTATGAGACAACTCAAAGACTTGCAAGAATCAGGGGGAGTATCTCTCTCTAATAAATAACTTGTTATGCCATCATATTACACTCTTTTCTTTGTATAAGTTTTTCCCCTTCGAGTTTCTCATCCAAAGCTTTTAATGAGGTAATATCAACATAAGCTATATGCTTCATCATTTATTTTTCCCCACTAAGGTTTTTAACAACGATGATTATAAGCATATAATTCTTTGGACTACACTATGAGCTTCACTCACAAGGATCCAAAGAAATGTTTATATATCATGATTATTCTCCTTATTTTCCCATAGGGTTTTGAGGAGTTTTACTTGATATATCTATCTACATATATTTCTCAGATTTTTTAACAGATATCTTGAAGGAATAATTATTAAAATTGGTGGATGATCAAAGCTGGATTCGATTAAGGGGGAGTGTTACAAAACTAATGGATGATCTCATCCATCCGCACAATGGCGGTTACCACAACCGGCGTCAGTACAGGAGGATGCGACAGTTTCCATCGCGTCCATCCAAGGCACCCCCACATCTTGTATAAATGGATACTCTCAGTTTGAATAAAGATTGATCGTTCCCTCTCAATTATCTCTCGTTTACATTCACGCTCAAACAATCATGAAGAGATGTGACTCCTGTTTATTAGGATGTTGTTTTCTCAAGCAAACACACGCGAGGGCACTAGCTCAGGGTAGGTCAACCATCATATGTCTAATGTATTGATGTTTGCAGCAATACTGTTTGAAGCAGAGTTTGGCCTACACAAAAACCCACATGCTGATGAGCACTTGGCAGCCTTCCAGTTCCGAGTGTTGAGTGATCAGTGCAACGAAACAAAATTTGACCATTTTGTAAGAGGTTACTAAAAATAAAGAAAAAACCAAGCTACCTGTTTCTAATAAAAATAAATAAAGGGGAAAAAGGTCAGCAAAGGACACCAAGTCTGGCTATGAAATAGGTGATGGTGTGGTGGACGCTTCAAAACCTACATGCGATGCACAATGATGAAACAACATTTCTTTTTTCATCTCTCGGTGTCTGAGCTTATTAGGCTTGGTAGTCGTCTGGAATTCATATGGCTTAGTACGTGAGTAACGTTGAGAAGTAGCCGATCCCTGGTTGTGTCCACATGGATAAATATTGGCATTTTTTTGTTCATCCTTATGAATGAATCCTTAGTTAGTAGTGATGTTTGGGATTCGCAGTGTGTGAACCATGTTTTTTTAATGGGTGGAGAAATCTTAAGTATTTGTTGTTGGAATTAGAGATATTATCATATGCAATTTGGATTATGTAATCCTATAGATATAGACTTTGGTTCGGTTGTTAGATATAGGAATCTTGTTGTAATCATATCCAACCAAACCGAATAACTGCAATGCCTTAGGATATAATCTGTTGGGACTCTCCCTATATATTAACGTGTAACCATGGCGAGCCAAGATAGGCAACCACATTCTATCATTTTACATGGTACCAGAGGCCCCTTCTTCCACAAACCCGACTACCACCTCCTCCATGGCATCATCTTCAAGCTCACTGGCGGCGCCTCTCGGAGCTCCCGTAGCTAAAAAGCTCACACGAGAAAATTACATCTTATGGAAAGCTCAATTTCTTCCGGCTATGCGTGGCGGCAACTGACGGGGAACCATCAAGGATCCATCAAGGACACGGCCAAGACCATGGAACTGGTGAAGGCTGACAACAAGAAAGAAATAGTTGCTAACCCGAAATATGATTCATGGGTAGCTAAAGATCAGCAATTGCTGAGTTATCTGCTGAACTCCATCACCAAAGAAGTGCTTGCACAAGTGGCGGTGGAGACAACTTCGGCAGGAGCATCGAAGGCGCTGCAAATAATATTTGCGGTGCAATCGAGAGCACGCGTAACAAATCTGCGCATGCGGCTGTCTACTCTCAAGAAGGGTAGCATGACTTCGTCAACATACTTCACCAAGATGGTGGCAATCAAGGATGAACTTGCGGCAGTAGGCATACTGATTGATGATGGTGAGATGGCATCTCATATTCTCAACGGTCTTGATTTAGAGTACAATCCATTTGTTTCTTCAATGCTTGGCCGAGCGGATCCTATCTCACCTTCCGAGTTATATTCTCATCTAATATCCTATGAGATGCGCCTTGAGGCTTACAATGAAGGTGGACAGTACTCATCCTCTGCAAATTCAGCAAGTCATGGAGATTTTACAAGACATGACGATCGATCTCGTGGCTGAAATAGTGGTGGCCATGGCTTCCAAGGCAGAGGCAACACCAATGGCTCACGCCATCCCAAGAAAGGCAGCCCAAGTGGCAAAGTTGTCTGTCAGATCTGTAAAAAGGTGGGACATGAGGTGCCTAGATGTTGGTATAGATATGAAGAAGATGATCAGTAGAACATCAAGACGGCGACAGGAGCTGAAACTACTAAGGGCCTGTTTGGCATGGCTCCACTCCAGAACTCTAGCAACTCCAGCAAAATTTCCAGCCAAACACCCCAACTCCAAAACTCCATGGAGCTGTAGTGCAAATGGGAGTGGAGTTTTGGAGCACCTCTTTTGTAGCTCCAAAACCACCTCTTTTGAACTTCCTCGTGGAGTTGGTGGGTAATTACCCACCACTGACACCGGTTAAAAAAAATGATTCGTTCTTTTCCTCCCGAGACTCCACCCGCGCCCCATCTCTCCTCCCACACCTGTTTCCTCACGTGCGTGACTCCTCTGCGCCCGAGCACCGCCGGTGCTAGGGTTTCCCCTGCCACCACCCACACCGGCGGCCACCCGTCAAGCCCCGCTGGCGTCAATCCGAGCCCCGCTGTCGGAGCACCTCCCGGCCACCTTGCCCCGCCAACCGCCTAACCCCACTCGGCCGCCAAGCCCCGCCGACCACCGTCGGCCGCCCGAGCCCGCCGACCGCTGCCGGCCACCTGAGCCCCGCCGTCATCAATAGTGCCCCACCCTCATCAACAGTCACCCGCCTCTCTCTCCTCCTCCTGCGCAGGGATGGTAGCGTGAGCTCCCAGCAGGGGCGGCCGCACGAGCTCCCCACGGGCACCCTCTTTTCCAGGTCCGGCGTCAGCCCCCTCCTCCTGAATTGCTCTCCTCTCTGGTCCCCTACCCTCCTTATCAATTAGTTTGTTCTCCACCCACTCAATTCCATTGACATACTTGTGGTTCGCCGTGGGCATGTTGCAGGAGGGACAACTTCATCACCCACCGCGCCTTTTGCGACGCGCTTGTGGAGAAGAGCACCAAGGCACGCACGGAGGCCCCTCCTACCGAGGAGAACGGCGGCTCAGCGGCCGTTGGTCCACCATCGGCTCCCCCGCCCACTAAGGCCCCAGTACCTACCGCACCGGTGCCACTGAGGCAGTAGCCGCCTGCACCTGCGCTACCTCATCACCTGGAGCAACATCATGGTCAGCCATGGCCCTGTCGGAGGAAGAAGCGGATGGGGATAGAGAGAATGACTCAGATAGGGATAGAGAGAATGACAAGTGGGGCCTGAATTGGGGGGCAACAATGGAAATCCACACTGAAATCGATGTTTTTTGGAGCTGAGAGCACTCTTCTAGCCAAACACCCCATCTAGACCACTCCAACTCCATCCAGAGCTGGCTCCACCTGGAGTTCTGGAGTGGAGCAGCTCCACCCAAAGTTGGAGCCATGCCAAACAGGGCCTAATTATGGCTTTGACACGAATTGGTACACGGATAGCAGAGCTACTGATCACATTACTAGCAATCTTGATAAGTTAACAGTCAAAGATAAGTATCATGGTTGAGAACAAGTTCAAGGGGCTAATGGTTCAGGTGTGACAATTAGTAATATTGGTCATTTAATTTTTCATACCCCTGTTTGTAAATTACATCTAAATAATATACTTCATATTCCTAGTGCACACAAAAATCTTGTCTCTATCCATAATCTAGCTTCCGACAATAATGCCTTCCTTGAATTTCACCCTAAATTGTTTTTCATTAAGGATCAAGAAATGAGAAGAACTCTCCATCAAGGTAGATCGAGAGGAGGTCTATATCCCTTAGAGCCCATATCTTCGGATGGAGGTGTGAGAAAAGAAGTCTACGGAGTCAATAAACCATCTACCTATCGATGGCATAGTCATCTAGGTCATCCTACCTTTCCTATTGTTTCTCGTATGCTAGGAGATAATAAACTCCCTTGTGATAATGTTTCTAGTTCTGAGTCAGTTTGTGATTCATGTCAAATGGCTAAAAGCCATCAACTACCATATTCTAGTTCAATAAATTCATCAAAATCCCCTCTTGTTCTTATTCATTCGGAGTTTGGGGCCCTACGCCTATGTCTGTTGGTCGCTACTCCTACCGTGTGAGTTTCATTGATGATTATAGTAGATATACCTGGATCTACCTTCTAAAAAAGAAGTCAAATGTCTTTCAAGATTTCCAAAACTTACAGTGTCTAGTTGAGCGCCAGCATAATGAGAAAATTGTTTCTATGCAAACCGACTGGGGAGGTGAATATGAGAAATTAAACTCCTTCCAAAAGATTGGCATAACACACCGTGTTTCTTGTCCTCACGCACACCAACAAAATAGCTTAGTTGAGTGAAAACATCGACATATCTGTAACAAATCTAGTTAAACTAAACTTGGTTAAGCTGGAATAGGAGGCTTAGACACTAATCTAGCAAGTGAAAGGTCAAATTTGCCCTTAAAAACTCAAATTGGGTTTCAATTCAAAACATGAAATTTTATATAGGAACCTAAAATTTTGTCAAATTAAAAGTTGTAGAGTTTTACATTCCTAACAACTTTCCTTATTACCACGTTTGCTAGTTTGGAGTGGAAGAGGTTCAAAAACTAGAATCAAAATCAGTAGCAATTGAAACTCACTTCAAAAACTCCAAGTGCTGAAATCAGTGAAAAACCTTAACTTGGCAGCCCTGTTTCTCACAAATTCATACAAGAACTCAAGACAAACACTTTATACAAGTTTAAGTGCTTTAGTTCCTTTACAACTTCACTTAATAGAGTTTGGCCAAAATCTGCACAAAAACCCTTCAAAATTGAGGTCAAAGTCGACCAAAATGGTGACCTCGGCCCAAACCTGAAACTGGTGATAAGTCTAAAATTTCGGCGTTCTGCCAAACTTTGGGCCCTTTAAAACTCAAATCTGTTTTGAATTTGAGCTGGAACCTTTTGTAAAGTTTGAACTTTGTCTTGGGGACAACAAGTCTTAGAAAGGGAAATTTTGAAGTGTAGTTCAAAATTTTGGTTTAAATCTCGCTTAAACCCCAACCCTTCACCCTGTCTCACGTCACCCCCGCGCCAGAGTGCGCACTGCGTGTGCCTGCCCAGCTCCCCGCCACCGCGTGGACGTCCCCCACCGGCGAGCCTGCCGTGGCCTATCCACGCCATGACGAGACGAGTCGACGCACCGCCTTGCCCAATGACCTCGCAACCCTATCCTTCCCCTGCCCGAGCATCTCCTTCGCCCAATGCCGTGCTGCACCCCACCCGTCTCTCTTGTCCACGCCATGGCCGCTCACCAGCCAGCTCTACTTCGCCCAACCACGGCCCTGACCGTGACAGCACGAGTGCCTGCTCACCAACCCACTCGCCCGGCAAACCCGCTCTTGCGCGCTTCCAATCTTCCCAAGCCAATGGCCGGTAGATTCACCCCCGCAAGCTCACTTTGCTCCACCAATGGTGCCGCTGCCAATCACTCGCCCGCTAGCTGCTCCCCAGTGCCCGTCAGCCATGCCGCTCGCCTCCGTTGGCTCCACGCCACCTTGCAGCACCTCCCCAGCCCCTATAAAAGGAGCAATTGCGCCGCCTGCTGCATTCCCCCGCACCCGAACGCGCAAGCCCTGTTGCAGCTCTGCTCCGCCACCGCTCGCCGTGGAGACCCCACCTCCGCACTGCCCCACCACTCGATACCACCTCCGCTAGCTTTGCCGCAGCCACACAAAGCCTCTCGCACTCTCCGTTGGCCGCTGAAAGCCTCGCCGGCGCTGGGACGCCGGAATCCTTCGCCGTCGCCCGTGTTTTCGTCCCCACCGCTGTTCTTCGCCGACGAGCCCTCTCCGCCAGCACAGCCTTCACCAGACCTGCTCCAGGTGAGCACGCGCACACGCGCAACCCTCTGTTCCCGCCGGTTAGCCCACCACAGCCTTCACCAGACCTGCTCCAGGTGAGCACACGCACACGCCCAGCCCTCTGTTCCCGCCGGTCAGCCCCTAGATCACCGGAATCACACTCGCCCTGCCGTCGGCCGCCATAGGGACCGATATGAGGAGTTTTAGAAGTTGCAGGGCCTAGTTGTAGAACCTAAGGGCAGATCTATGAATGTTTGAAAAGTCCTAGGGCCTATATGTAAAACTGCCACGACTTTATCTATTTTAAATGGTTTTAAATGAACTGAACTTTGGAAAAGCATAGATAAATGTAGAAAAATTAGAAAAATGTCACACCACTTTTGTGAGACCTAGTGAGCAAAATAGTTTCATAGAAGAATAACCTTGCACCTGTTACTATTAGATTTAATGCTCTATAATTTTATCTTTTGTTTAGGTCTTTTAAATCATAGTGAATCACAGAAAAATGTAAAAATAACAAAACCACCTCTGAGATGTTGGTTGCAGTAAGAAGAACCTTAGGAAAATACTTTGCAGCCTAGTTTGGAACTTTAAATCACAGTTTAACTTCTATTTGTGAGATCTGTGGTTAAATTTATCTTTTAGCCTAGAGATTAAGCCAGAGCAGAGAAAAATGTGAATCCACTTGGAAAGTTCAGTTTTGAAATATAGATCTTAGGAAAAATATGAAACCCTGGTTGACACTTAATGAGACACACTTTCCTTTTTATGGAAAGATAAATAGGGGATATATGTGGAAAATAGATGTCCTTCACTAAAAATCATGAAAAATTCACCAAAGTCTCTGTCACACACATTCAACCCACAGCTAAAGTTTCACTCTCAGAATCACTGTAGATTTTGATATAAAAATGGTTAAGTACATACTACCTTTGGGTAATGAAACAATTTTAATTATCTTTGTACTAGTCCAATGGGTCCCAAATTTTTACAGTAACTCAATGATGACATGATTGAGTTACTGCTAAATTCTCAGTGTCATATGTTACTGTTTGAATATGGTAACAAATTTGGAAGATGAACCGGTTTAAATGAATAAAACAAAATGTTAACTCATAGTAAGGTTAAAATGGTAATTTATGGAAGAGGTACTCAAAAAAATTCCAAAACAGGATAACTTTCCAAATGAACCTTGAGAAACCCTAGAGTGACCCCACTTTCCTTTTGTGAAATCTAAATTATAAAACCTTAAATGTGTACACAATCACCATCAAAGTCAACCCCGAGTTTTATACCACAACAAACCTTACTTCATGAAGATAATGAAAGTCTAGAACCTTGTTTAGGTGAATGTGGTCGAAATGCAATTTACACTTCAACAATAATTCATGTCTTGCATCCTGCATGTGAAAGCATGAAAAATTGAACTACCTGCGTATGCATATCGTGTAGAAGTTAATATCGCCAACGGAACCTACGAGCTCCACCCCACACCGGAAGAGGAACCCACCGCAGAGCTACATCACGTGGAAGCTGAGCTCGAGCTAGATCAAGACCCTGAAGACCAGCTAACTTTCTCTGAACCTGAAGGCAAGCCCCGATGCATGATACCCTATGTTAAACTTATGCAACATGTTGATGCTTATGATTGTGCATTTATGTTTCTAGGAGTTGATTGAAACCATAGATGCATGAAACTTAGTACCTTGATCTGAACACTAGTTGCTAAAGTCGAGTAAATGCAATGCTTAAATAAGACTCGGTAAAAGTCGAGTGATTGCCTGTCACTCGCGAGTTATAGGAGTTGATTGCTTTACTTATGTTATAACCATAAGGACGATGGACGGGGTCGGGCTTTATTGTTCGGTACTCGGTGGTTTGTCCCGTCTATCTACTTAAAATGGACTAAGGTCAAAAAGTGATAGTGTTCGTGATCAAGTGTTTGAAAGTACTAATCTCATACCTAGTATGGGATGGGGAAGCCTAGTACCTAATTGAACTAGGACGTGAGTGTATCATTCCACTATCTCTGGAAACTGAGTTTTCCCCTGGTGCATCATGTGGTGACAAGTGCAGTCACAGTACGGCAGAGGCCGGGACTGTGAGGCCTTGTACCAAGGGAAGTGGACCTGACATGTGCCTGGGAATTGATGGGGATGGCTGAAAAGTGAAGTGACCCGTTGTGGTGCACAGATGTCGTGGGATTAGGTTCACCATGCATGATTAACAAACTCGATTTGAATCGTCTGCCTCTCACAATTTGGGACTACTTGATCGCTATGCTGCACTGAGTAAAGATTGAACATGATGGAAATATTAAACTTGATGCTTGTCATTAATTGTTTGAAAACTATGTTTTCTTAGTATAAGTTGCTAATTTAGACTGGTTAATGAACTTAGAACCTGAGCTAAAATATTAAAAGTAAGGATCAACATTAGTCGCTTTTGGCAAAAACAAACCCACAACCAACGAGCCTGCATGTCTAGAAGTTAGTGGTTTAGCAACCACTGTCGGGTCAGTCTTGTTGGGTATTAGTTGCTCAGCCTTGCTTGTGGCATAACTTTTCAGGTAACATTGATAGTTTGGCTGCTAGCGTCACTTGGCCTACCTAGCACCCTCCGGGTTGGATAGTCGAGTGGGATCCCTCCTCGGACGGTGAGGACAGGGGTTATTAATATCATGGTCAGCTTCGCCATGGTATTATGTATCGACATTTAGCTTTCACATGTATACTTCTTCATTGTTTACAACCTTGCAAACTCTGTCTGAATTTTGAAAATTCTAATGTAATAAAATGTTGAACTACATGTGATGGGAACGTTGTAATCTCTGTAACCATTCACCTTTGTGTGAGCAATGCTTCTCGATCCTGAGTATGTGGTTTATCAGATGAAATCCGACGGACGACCCAGTTGGCTTGTTTAAAGTGCATGATCGCATGTTAGGCGACTTAAGTGCATTTTAGCCAAGATAATTTGGGGCGGTTCTTCCACAATATCATTGAAGTGGATCTCACCCTTCTTGCTAATGCATCTATGCCTCTGAAATTCTAGGATCAAGCTTTCTTAACTGCCACCTATCTTATTAATATTCTGCCTAGCAAAGTCATAAATTTTGAAACCCCTGTCGAGCGTCTTCTCCATGAGAAACCCAATTACAGCTCGCTCCGTGCGTTTGGGTGTGCTTGTTGGCCAAATTTATGTCCCTTCAATTCTCATAAGCTTGCTTTTCGGTCTATTCGGTCCACCTTCTTTGGTTATAGCTCCATGCATAAAGGCTTCAAGTGTGTCGACCCTACCACTTGTAGAATCTATATATCTCGTGATGTCATCTTAGATGAATCCTATTTTCCCTTTTCGCACCTCCATCCAAATGCGGGAGCTCTCCTCCGAAAAGAAATCCTCCTTCTACCCAGTCACCTTCGGAATCAGGGGGATGAAAATTTTTCTAACCATATTACTACTAAACCTATTGGCTTGGATGATAGCACTACAAAGGAAAATTTACAAACAGAAGCTTGGAGCACCTGGATCTTGGATACTGCAGGAAATCCCGACCACGCCTCTCCCAGCTTAGCACGTGGGCGGGGGTGCATAGCGCGCGCAGACGTGCTCCCGACCGCTCCGACCGCGCCCGCAACGCATGTGGACGCGCTCGCAGCGCACGTGGATGCGCTCGCCTGTAGCACGTGTGGACGCGCTCCTGACCGCGACCGTAGCACGTGCGCACGTGCTCCCAACTACTCCGTTCGTGCTCGTAGCGCGCGCGGACGCGCCAGCAACCGTGCCTACACCAGAGTCCAGCGTGCCAAGATCCTCTGCAGCGCCAGGATTAGCTGCGCCCGATTCTATTTCTTCTCCTGCACCTGTGGTGCCTCGACGACATATGAGACTTCAAAGTGGGATTACTAAACCAAAACAATTCACGGATATGATCAGGTATGGCCTGTTTTTAGCAAATGGCGAGCCGCATGATTTTCAGGAAGCATTAACAGATCCTAGATGGAAAGAAGCTATGCAAGATGAATACAATGCACTTATCAGGAATCAGACCTGGCATTTGGTTCCAGAAAAGAAAGGCAAAAATATCATTGATTGTAAATGGGTGTTTAAAGTCAAAAGAAAATCTAATGGCACTATAGACAGATACAAGGTGAGGCTTGTTGCAAAAGGCTTTCGACAATGGTATGGGATTGATTATGAAGACACATTCAGCCCAGTGGTTAAAATTGCAACTGTAAGGCTTGTTCTTTCTATTGCTGTCTCAAAAGGATGGTGTCTCAGACAATTAGATGTGCAAAATGCTTTTCTTCATGGCGTTCTAGAAGAAGAGCTATATATGAGGCAACCCCTAGGATTTGAATATAAAGAAGCTTCACATCTTGTGTGCAGATTGGATAAAGCTATTTATGGTTTGAAACAAGCTCCACGGGCTTGGTATGCTCGGTTAAGCTTTAAACTCATTGCTCTTGGCTTCTTAGCTTCCAAGTCTGATACATCATTATTTATCTATCAAAGATCAAATGTGACAATTTATATGTCAGTGTATGTTGATGACATCTGTTGACACCATTTTTTGACATACATCAAGGATGGCGTCAAAAGGAAGCAGAGATGCCGATGCATAGTGGAAAGACAATGACTAGTGAAATCGGCCAATGGGGTTGCAGAGGGCTCAGCCAACAAAGTTATAAGAGATCGGCTGATGATGGCGAAAGCTTTTGCCGATAGAGGAAGATAGAAGCCTAGCCAATGGAATCACAAGGGTGCAGCCGATGGAAGATAATAGAGGCATAGCCCATGGAGTGAGCTGATGCGAGAATAAGGGTTCCAGCAGATTGGAAATGTCGGAGGTTCGGCCGATGAAGAGCAGGTTTTGGCCAATAGAGGACAAGTTCATTTCTGACTCTTGTGCGAGTCATTTTTATTTTATTTAAAGAGTTTGTTTCTTTAGAGATAGATCTTATGTTTTGTCATAATCCACTAGGACTAGAAGTGTTGATGTTTAGGGTATAAATAGGGGCCCTGCGAGGTCTGGGAAGATGGCCCTGCGAGGTCTGGGAAGATATACACATCATAATCAATACAAATCTACTATTTTTGCAAATTACTTTCAAGTCGACGACTTCGCCATTATTTTCTTTTCTTCATGAGTTCTTCCAAGCTAGTTGGGCTGCATCTCTTCGATCTCCGGCTAGACTGTAAGTTCCGCGTTTATCGAATACTTTCTAGGCTTTAACTTTGGGCGCATCGCTGTAATTTCGTCTAGATTTATTAACAAGTTATCGATATTTGCTAGATCCGCAAGCTTTATTAGTTAAATCTTGTTGTTTTAGCTTTTATCACAGTTATCCAGCTTGGAACACGTTCCGATCGGCTTTTACTTTATTTTCTTGTATCATTCTACTGTCACATAACCGATTAGATCTGTTTTGATTGTTATCCATGTAGTACTGTTTAGGTTGCCCTTTATGCTTCCTTTGCATCTACTACATCCACATCGGCTGATCTAGCCGATTGTCTTTTGCTTGTGCCGGCAGTCCTGCTGATATGTCGTGTGGAGCGATTCAGAACACCAGCTGATTTGCTCTTGTATTTGACATTTTATTTGTCCTTGTCAATCTGCAGGTCAGATTGACTGGCACGCCCTGGATCGATAGGGCTAGAACCCGAACAGGAGCGAAGCAGATTCTCCCGAGTTTTGTGTGTTAGTGCGCGAAGGTCATCTCTTGATTTTGTGTCAACACACTTTTAGCATGCCTAGTAGGACACTACAAAGCCTCAACATGTCTGCACCGAAGAGTGCTGAAGTTTCGGATGACAACGTCATAGAGGTTACGGAGAATGAGCTCCAGGACGATCAGAAGAGAGAGGTGGCAAGGGTTGTAGAAGAATTCAGATTGTTGTGCCTGAAGTCCTTCAGCCGTACTAGGAAAGGGGAACCTATCAAAAAGCACGCCCTTCCAACTCCTCGCCAGATCACCATTGCTGAAGACACAGGGAAGATGCAGGAGATGATCGACCAGGCTCTCAATCACGCACTGATCAACCAAGCTGCAGTAATGACCAACACCATGCACAAACCGTCCTCAACACTCTCTATGGTGGAAGCTCTCAGAGGTTTCATAGTCCAGCATACGGGCCACCTAGGAGCATTCCGGTTGGAAGTGTGATGACTCCATCTGCGGTAGGACAGTTGGCTTCTCAGCCGATCTAGATGTCAAGTGGGGGTTGAGGTGCTGCACTACTTCAAAACACCAATGTTGTGACACCCTCGCTCACTTAGACAGCAAACCAGCCTGCTCTAGCATACTCTGTGCCATCGTCGTTGGCAGCATCGGCGCCATGGGGGGCAACAGGGACACCATTCGGACCTGTCCGGAATCCGGCCATTGGATATGGGATGCTTCCAGGATCATTTGTTCTAGCCATGGGTCTCCAGTACAACCACCATCACCATCAGTTCCGCACCCAACGGTCCAGCGTTGTTAGCAGAATCCACCAGAAGTCAGCAGGGAGGAAGGTGCTCCGGATCTTCACAAAGATGGGTCACCAATAGTGGTGTACGACGAGACAACCGACGTGTTGCGGCAAGTTGATCCTCCTCGTCAGCAAGCGTCGGCTCCTCAATAGATGATCCAACCGCAGCCTCTGCAACATATATCGGCTATTCAACAGCCAATCGTCGTGCCACAGATTCAGCAGTAGGTGCGGGCAATCCAGCCAATGCTCCAACCTATTGTCCAGCAGCAGCCGCAACAGGTTGATTGGGCTGCAAAGATAGTCGAGGTGTTGTAAGATCAGTTTGGGCTAAAACCTAAACTGCAGACCTACACGTATAGGACGTCGTACCCGTTAGCCTATGATATGTTGCCATTCCCTCACTGATACAAGGTGCCCGATTTCACTAAATTCTCAGGCCAAGACAACACATCGATGGTGGAGCATGTTAATAGGTTCATCATTCAGTGCGGGGAAGCAGCTGCTCAAGATGCTTTGAGAGTTCGGCTATTCTCATCATCCCTGTCCGGGTCGGCCTTCCAGTGGTTCACGATGCTTCCACCTAACTCCATCATCACCTGGGCCGATCTAGAGAAATAGTTCCACAAGTACTTCTACGCTGGGGTTCATGAGATGAAGCTGACGGATCTGACCAGTCTCAAGCAGAGGAGTGATGAATCGGTGGCCAGCTTTATCCAGTGATTCAGAGAGGTCAGGAACAAGTGCTATAGGTTGGTCTTGAGCGACAGCCAACTAGCCGACGTGGCTTTTCAGGGGCTCCTACCGCACATCAAAGAAAAGTATGCTTCACAGGAGTTTGAGAGTCTGAGCTAGATTGTACATCGGCTGTCGAATCAAGATGCATGCCCATTTGATCAGAGGAAGAACTTCTAGAAGAAAGTGGCGTACATAGAGTCTTCGAACTCAGAGGGAGAGGCAGAGATCGGTTTGGCAGAATGGGTTAAGACCAAAACGCTGATCTCATGCTCGTACGGCAAGAAGGAGCCTGAGAAGTTCGGATTCGACATCTTCAAGGCTGATAAGATCTTTGACTTGCTGCTGCAAGAAGGGCAGATCAAGCTCTCACCATACCGTACGATCCCGTTGGCCGAAGAACTTAAAAACATCAAGTACTGCAGGTGGCACAATGCCACATCTCATGACACCAATGAGTGCAAAGTCTTCCGCCAGCAGATCCAATCGGCTATTGAGCAAGGGAGGCTGAAGTTTGAAGCTCCTTCGAAACTAGTAAAGTTGATGAAAATCAACCAACATCCGTTCCCAACAAATATGGTGGAAGTTGGGGGCAAAAGCGCACCTCCCATGAAGGTGATGACATAAGAATCGGCCAAAAGGAGTGGAGTTGTGGACCCTAAAGTACAAGTGTCAGCCAACGACATCAGAGGAAAGAGTTAGTTGCAGGAAGGGGAAAGCTCAGAAAGGCCTCGCCGGCTGATCACTTCCCAAGAGTTGCTCAACAAGTTCCAAAGACAGCAAGAATAGGCAAGGCGCCGGGAAGAGATTATACGCCGCCATGAAGACCACTAGAGATGCCCATTCTTCATATACTATTAGGAGGAGGGAATCAAGCTACCATCGATTGACAACTGCCCTAAGTGCAACGGATCATACCAAGACAACCGATTGTCCAAAAGGCTGTTCTTTGATGGTAGGAATCAAAAGCCGATCAGCAGGGATAGGTCCATGATGATAGGCGCATCCTAGTGCGTGATCGGCTGGGGGGCAGAGTCAGTATACACGATCAGCTAGGGGGCAGGTTTAATGTACCCAGCAGACTGGAGGATAGAGCCAATGCAATGGTCCTTGACGAAGAGCCTCTGTGTCGCAAACCGGAGCGATGGCATGCATCACAAGACAAAGCTTTAGAACACCCTAGATGGTGCCCAGCAGGTTTGACTAAGTCCCAGAAGAGGAGGGTCCAACGCCTGCGACAATGGGAGAAACAGGAAGAGGAACAAAGGTGTGCTTCGGAAAGGAAAGGGGTCAAAAATCCCGGTGTGGCGCATCAAAGACAAAGCTGATGACGAAGATAACAATCCTGGATCAGCTGCCGATGTCAAAATGGTCTTCATCTTGCCGATGGATTTCATGGCTCCAACCGACCACAAAGTAACAGAAGCAGAACAGGGGATGGCACAGTTAGCCTTGGAGCCTATGTCAGCCACCTTTGAAAACCCCGAAGACAAAAAAATGTCGGCACCTGAAAGCTCTCTTCCTCAAGGGGCAAGTCGACGGGAGGCCAGTTACCAAACTTTTAGTGGATGGAGGCGCAACCGTGAACATCATGCCGTATGCCATGTTCCGCAAGATCGGCAAAGGTGAGGAAGACTTGATCAAAACTGACATGATGTTGAATGACTTCGAAGGAAACGTCTCCCCAGCCTGGGGAGCACTCTGCGTCCACCTCACCATCGGCAGTAAGACCCTACCTACTACTTTCTTTGTCATTAATGGTAAAGGGTCCTACAACATGCTTCTGGGTCGAGATTGGATTCACGCCAACGTCTGCATCCCGTCTACAATGCATCAATGTCTCGTCCAATGGATCAGCGACTCAGTTGAAGTGGTCACCGCCGATTCCTCTTTCAGCATCGCTGCCGCCAACGCACAACAGTGGAATTATGAACAAGTCAGCTGCATATCTGGTAGAGTCTGGGACACAGACTTCCTAAAGATGTCCGATTTCGGGCTACAGCTAATCCAAGCAGTCGACTCTGAAGAATCATCCTGATGGATGAGTTCAACCAAGAAGATGAGAAGCTGGGGCACAGGTTTACATCGGCCGATGAGTTAAAGATGGTAGATCTTGGAGATGGGAGCAAGCCAAGGCTAATGTATATTAGTGCTAAGTTAGATCCTGAGTATAAGCGCGACTTAATTAAGTTGTTAAAAGAATTCAAAGATTGTTTTGCTTGGGAGTATCATGAAATACCTGGTTTAGATCGATCTATTGTTGAACATTAGTTGCCAATAAAGCCAAGATATCGGCCGTATCAGCAGCCTACGCGATGTTGTAATCCGAAGATATTACCTGATATTAAGGCCGAGATTACAAGATTAATTGAAGCAGGGTTTATTCGGCAATGTCGGTATGCTGAGTGGATTTCTAATGTGGTTCCTGTGTACAAGAAGAATGGAAAACTGCACGTTTGCATTGATTACAAGAATCCCAATCAAGCCACGCCGATGGATGGTTATCCGATGCCGACAGCTGATGTGTTGATAGATGCCGCTTCAGGACACAGAGTCATCAGTTTCATGGATGGCAATGCTGGATATAACCAAGTGTTAATGGCTGAAGAAGATATTTCTAAGACGGCCTTCAGGTGTCCTAGGCATATTAGCTTATTCGAATGGGTGGTCATGACCTTTGGATTGAAAAACACTAGGGCTACATATCAACGGGCTATGAATTACATCTTCCATAAACTTATCGGTACCCTAGTGGAGTTTATATCGATGATGTCATAGTCAAATCGAAAGGGTACCGAGAGCACTTAGCCGATTTGCGTAAAGTCCTGGAATGCACAAGGAAACATGGTTGAAAATGAACCCGAATAAACGTGCTTTTGGCATGTCGGCTGGACAATTCTTAGGATTCATGGTCCATGAACGTGGCATTGAAATTAATCAGAAGATCATTGGTGCTATTAACAAGGTCGTGGCTCCGCAAAATAAGACTGAGTTGCGGTCGTTGATCGGCAAGATCAATTTCATCCAAAGATTCATATCAAACCTGTCTGGAAGGATTCAATCTTTCAGCCCGTTGCTTAAACTAAAAGCCGATCAGGAGTTTGTTTGGGGGGCAGAGCAAGAAAAGACGTTTGATGATATCAAACAATACCTGGTGTCACCTCCTGTGTTGGTTCCTCCACAATCTAACAAGCCATTCAGGTTGTACTTTTCAGCCGATGAGTGTGCTATCGGGTCGGCTCTTGTCCAAGAATTTGAAGGGAAGGAACGAGTAATTTATTATGTGAGCAGAAGACTCTTGGATACAGAGACCAGGTATTCTCCAGTCGAGAGATTGTGTCTGTGCTTATATTTCTCCTACACTAAGCTTAGACACTATTTGTTATCTGCCGAGTGCGTTGTGGTATGCAAAGATGATGTAGTCAAATACATGTTGTCATTGCCGATTTTAAATGGAAGGATTGGGAAGTGGATTCTAGCTCTATCGGAGTTTGATCTAAAGTACGAATCAACTAAAGCTGTCAAGGGGCAAGTCATGGCCAATTTCGTGGCTCAGCATTGTGGGCCAGAGGTTGCTATTGTTGAAGTATCCCTATGGACTTTATTCTTTGATGTATCCTCATGTGGGACTGGATCAGGAATCGGCATAATTCTCATATCGCCTCGGGGGGCAAACTATGAGTTCTCGCTGCCGATTGAGGCTTCCGCTACCAACAATCAGGCTGCGTATCAAGCCATTTTGAAGGGGATCCCATTGCTGAGAGAAATCAAAGCTGATGCCGTTGAGATATTTGGGGACTCTATGCTTATTATCAATCAGCTGACTGGAGGATGTGAATGCAGAGATGATATTTTGAGAATTTACTATGAGTAGTGCCTTTAGTTACTTAAAGAGTTCAAAAAAGTGTGGTTATTGAGCATATTCCCAGAGATTACAATGAGGATGCTAACAAACTCGCTCAGCATATTTCTGGTTACCGGCCGATTTGTTGTGCTATGGCCTCAGAGTTGATGGCTGATGATTGAAGGAAAGAGATAGCAGATTACTTAAAGGATCCTTCCAAGAAAGTCGATAGCAAGCTTGATTTCAGGCTTTGAAATATGTATTGCTTGAGAATGACCTTTATTATTGGACAGTTGATGGGGTCCTGCTTAAATGTCTTGGGGTCGAAGAAGCCAAGAATCTGATGGGCAAAATTCATGAAGGGGTTTGCGGAGCTCATCAATCGGCTTTTAAGATGAAATGGATGATTAGAAACAATGGGTATTATTAGCCGATGATACTTGAAGATTGCTTCAAATACTATAAGGGCTGTCAAGATTGTCGGAAGTTTGGCAACATACAAAGAGCCCGGCTTCGGCTGTGAACCCTATAATAAAGCCGTGGCCATTTAGGGTTGGGGTATTGATTTGATCGACCAGATTTATCCACCTTCAATTAAGGGTCATAAGTTCATATTGGTAGCAACAGATTATTTTACCAAGTGGGTTGAAGCAATTCCCCTGAAGAATGTGACATCGGCAAACATGGTTGATTTTGTCAAAGAACACATCATCTATCGATTTGGTATTCCTCAAACTATCACAACCGATCAAGGGACAATGTTCACTTTGGGAGAGTTCAAAGAATTTGCTACTAGTATGGGAATTAAATTGTTGAATTCTTCTCCGTATTATGCCTAGGCAAATGGTCAAGCTGAATCATCTAACAAGGGGATCATTAAATTAATTAAGAGGAAGATCGAAGAGCAGCCAAGGCGCTGGCACACTACGTTGAACGAATCCTTATGGGCATATCGGAGGGCTTGTCATGGAGCCACAAAAGTATCCCCTTATCAGTTGGTTTATGGACATGAAGCAGTTCTACCTTGGGAGTTAAGGATGCGTGTGTCGTTGCAAGACCAGTTAACAGCCGAAGAATACTCTACTTTGATGAAAGGGGAGTTGGAAGACTTAGCGGGTCATCGGCTAAGGGCTTTGATCAGCATCAAAGAAAATAAGAAGAGGGTGGCTAGATGGTACGATAACAAGGTCAAGGTCAAAGAGTTTTCCTAAGGAGATTTAGTCTGGAAGCTGGTGTTGCCGATTGGGTCTAAAGATCCCAAATTTGGAAAATGGTCGCCTACGTGGGAGGGAACGTATTGGATAAACTGGTGTGCTCCTGGCAACGTGTATATTTTGGAGACACTTGAAGGGGAGGAGTTCACAAGGGCTCTAAATGGAAAATACTTAAAGAAATATTACACTAGTATATAGGTAGATGCATAGCCGACGGTGTGATGCCTCGGATAGACATAGCCGATACCGAGGGTATCGCCTTTAGTCCAAAAAGAGAGAAGTAAAAAAGGCAGACATACGGATAGCTAATGAAATTAGCTGTGATATGGTCGACACAATATAACTCGCCCTTAGGACAAATAATACTTGCAAAACTTGGAATAAAGAAGGTTATTACATCAAAGTTATTGTCGTATCTTGGCCAAGACATTTTATCATAGGCAAATCTGGCTGGCTCTATATTGGTATCGGCAAATATCTACTCCCTTTGGTGAGATGTGCTTGCGAGGCACCCCAGTTGGGCCTCAGTAGTGCCGATTTTCCTATCAACTTGGCCTAGTTCTAGTAGAAGTTGAATCCTCCTTGCCTCCAAACTGGTCAACTTGTCTTCGAGCAATACGCGGGGGGGGGGGGGAGGTTGATGGCTTCGAAGGATTGGCTGTTGAGCCTGCTGGTTTGAGCCTACGGCTTCAATTGAGGACAAGATCGTTTTGACGTCCGTGGGCAGATGGTCTTTGATTCGATCATGATGAGCTTGGATCAAAGCTTTGTCTGTTTGGATGAGAGGCTCGTTGGAATGGAGGTTCTGGATTACTCGTTCAAGCTGTTCGTCCACTTGATTTGGCTAGAAAAGAGAACAATGGGTCAAGGTTTGGTTCACGATAACTAGTACAGGATGGAGAAAGCATAGCAATACCTGGTTGACCGAAGAAGAGGTATCCATCTTGGTCGCGTGAATTCGATCTGGCTTGAGGACTTGCAGTGTGTGCGATCTTGAAGGTGACCTCAAGGGAGGCGTAGGGGTCCGTATTTATAAGACAAGTAAACATGTGAAATGTGAGCAACGGTTAGTCAAAAGGGGCTTTAAATGGGACTAGACGTTGGCGAGTCAGAAAAAGCTACGAAGAAATGGCCGATTTACATTCAAGATGGACGTTGAATATTGACATCATGGGAGGAATGTACCAATTGCCTGTATACATAGGAGCCAATAATGTTCGTTACAACTATTCCAGAAGAGTCTGGATAGCATCTATCGCACGTAGGAGAATCTGAACGGCGGCCTCTATTTCCCTACGATCATCATCGGTTGAACTGGGTATGTCTGTTATGCTCTGGTGTAGCCGAATAGCCTGATGGGCATGTGTTTGCTTTTCCTGCTCTAACTGCTTGAAGACTTCTGGAAGCTAAGCAAGCTTGGTTTCTTCGACGGTGATGGCGTGACCAATGCTTTTTAGTTCTTTCATTAGTTCTGCTCTCCTCTTTTTAAGCCGATCAATTTCACCAACAATATTGGGGCGAGAATCTCTAAGAAAGCCAATCTTTTGATGGATTTCGTCGGCTTGAAGCTTATGTAATTCCTTGTCCTTATGCAATTGTTCCCGTTTGACGCGATCGGCTGTGCGGCGTAGAGCCCTTAACACCGGGACTTGGTGGCTCTCTATATAGGCTGCGGGGAGGATGGCTTCCTCTTTGTCTTCCGGGATCTGGCCTTGCAGGTTATGGAGGATGTCGTGCATCGGCTGTGCATCTTTAACTAGTTGGCCAATGTCTTGCTGAAGGAAGTATAGTATGTCTTGAAGTTTGGCCTTCACGTCATCAGGAATAGATCCTGGAACCAGCAGGTGTGACAAAACTTCTTCTTCCTCATGGATTTCCCCAACCTGGAAGGAGAAGAGGCTATTGTTCAGAGTGTGCTGAGCTTGCAACGATCAGTAAAGTATAAGATGATGAAGCTAGTTGATGGGAAATCGGCTAATATGCGAAAAAGTGCTTACCATCTTCCATTGAGTCTCTTTAGCCTGTGTTGATGACTCTACTGGAGGCTCTTGTTGAACGAGTTCAACCGAAGGTGGCATGTTCTCAGAAGACGTATCGGCTATCGGTGATTCAAGGGGAGCGGCCATCGCATTTGAAATAGTCTGTATAGAAAACCAGCTAATTCTTAGCAACAAGGGTTGAAAGGGTTGGAATAGAATATGTGTTTTACCTCAAGTATTGAGGTGATGGCTGGTGCAGTCTCCTGAGTATCTTTAACCTGCGGATCAACCGATGAAGGAGGCAGAGGCATGGCCAATACTAGGACGGGCTCCTCTGGTGCCGATTGTGCGGAAGGATGAAAGAAACAATAGTCAGCGCTGGTTAAAATATCTAAAGAGATTCAAATAAGTAAGATTACATGGATAGCCTCTATCAAGAGTGATGCTACCACTGATGCTACTTCCGTCAAAACAGCCATTTGGGGTGCTGCCGCTACCATTGGATAAGTCTCCTGGGCTGATGTTGCTGTCGGCAGATCAGTCGCCTATGCCGATGTTGAGCCCTTTTGAAGGCGCTTCTTGCGGGTAGTCTTCTCGAGGGCAGAGACTTTGCGCTTCCGACCTGAGGCTATGTACATTAAGGATGGTGCACCGTAGCCGATAGTAGGATCAGCCGATGGAGGGGCGTAGGCAATCGGCTTGTTGTTTTGGCTAACTCTTGGAGGTTTAAAGTCAATACCCTGCAAAGGGGATATGTATTAGTGGGAAGAAAATATCTATGACAAAAGAAGATTCGAAAATCGGTAGTAATTACCCCTCCATCAGGATCATTGAAGTCTAGGTCAAACTTCCAGCAGTATATTCCTGTCGCCACGCAGAAGAGATGATTCTTTCATTCTTTCCACCACAACTTGAATTGTTTAATAGTGAAGGTGGCAGCTGTCCATGATTCCAAGTTGATGGTGCTGGTGTCCCGGGCCAAGTTGCTGAGTCTGTTATATTCAAGGCTGCTGGAAAGTTTCTCACGGGGCTTCACAAGATTAGCAAAATAAGGTATTATCGGCAATTGACCAAAGCTGAGTTGACGAGCTGCTACCGACGAGTGATAAATTCGTACGTCGGATATTGACCTTTACCGGCGAAGAAGTTAGCTGGAAGAATTCTAGGCTTGATGATCACCTCTAAGATTTCTCCGCTAAAGGTGCATGTGACGAAGTCGAAGCAATATGGCAGCTCAAAAATGGGGACTTCACTGTGATAAGTGTACCAGAGGGTAGCCCCTTTGGTGAGTCCGTTGTAACAACACTTGAAGGCTTCGGCTGCTGCGGAAGGGGTGAGTTTACTGCCAGGGACAGCTGATACTGCTTCACCATAAGACATGCATCGGTGGGTTGCAGCTGGTTCTTTCTCTGGTTGATCGCTGGGAAAAGACATACTCTTGATGTCGTACTTGCAGGCACGTTGGAAGTGAAGATTGAGCCACAGATTGATGAACCACCAGGGGCCGCCTAGATTGCTGATGGATTCTCCAGCCAATAGTTTGCTGCATACTTGATGCAGTAAGTGATAGGCCAATCGAAGAAGATGCTTTCCTAGGGGAATTGAAGACCCCGTTGCCAATGCTTCGGCCAAAGGTTGCAAATTACTGGTTGGGCCGGCCGATCTTCCGCAGAATACAAATTTGTCCAACCACATATTCAGAAAGGCCACGTGCTCATTTTCTTCAACGGTTTCGGTTCTGATGTGATGATCAATATAACCTTTCCATCCACCAATGGATTTTGTCTCCAGCCGGCAAGAACCTTTAGCCGGGAAGTGAAATGGCAAATTGGTAGAAGTGATATCCAAGCCCGTCAGCATCAGGACGTTGGCTAAGGTTGGGGTCATCGGCCCATGACTAAACAAGAAGATGTTTAGGGTGTCCGACTAGAAATATGATGCGGCTATGAGCATGGGTTCGTTTCTAGCCATATCTGATAGAGAAAGGGTAATGCATTGACTGATGCGGCGCTCTTGCTAGAAGACCCTTTTGGAATTGGTTACCCTAAGATACCATCCGGGTGTGCGGTTGGGCCAAGATCTAAAGGCGTTATCCCAATCGGCTAGATCCATCGACGCATACTTAAAAGGGGTTTCAATAGTCTCCAAATTAATCAGATCTGTTCGATTAGGGTCTCCCATGGGGCCTAAGGTGATGAATCCAGAGGTATCAGCTATGGGGATGGTGATTCTATCTTTAAGCTCCTGAGAAATGCGAAAATAGCTAAGTAAGGAAGGGAAAATAGAAACACGGGGAAAATGATGGAGGCAGAGAGGTGTACCTCGGGCATGGCGGTAAGAGTGGCCATGGAACTGGTTTGGAATCTGAAGTGATTAGCAAGTGAATCACCGATGGTCGCTGGAGATCATTGATGGTCGTCGGGAATCGTCGAAGGTCACCTTTCGCTCAGAGGAAAGAGGAAGCAAGGTGTGGCGGTGCGAGAAGATGAACTGGTGGGGAAGAAGAAGATGATGGCTGTAAATTTATAAACTCACCCGAGAGGGTAAATGCGGTATCTCATCCATCGCTTGTGCGAAACCCGAAGGGCTCTTACCCCCAGACGCTTTTTCAGGCAATCATGCCTGAGGAGATTTCGGAACAGAAAATATTTTGTTACTTGGTGATTGGTAAACATCAACGTTTTCCTAGGGAAAGTGAAAATCATGGTTGAGATAATTTCGGAGCAAAAGATATGTTTCACTCCAAAACTGGGGGGCATGTGTTGACACCATTTTTTGACATACATCAAGGATGGCGTCAAAAGGAAGCGGAGATGCCGATGCATAGTGGAAAGACAACGGCTAGTGGAATCAACCGATGGGGTTGCAGAGGGCTCAGCCGATGAAGTTATAAGAGATCAGCTTATGATGGCGAAAGCTTTGCTGATAGAGGAAGATAGAAGCCTAGCCAATGGAATCACAAGGGTGCAGCCGATGGAAGATAATAGAGGCATAGCCGATGGAGTTAGCCGATGCGAGCAGAAGGGTTCTAGCCGATTGGAAATGTCGGAGGTTCAGCCGATGAAGAGCAGGTTCTGGCCGATAGAGGCCATGTTCGTTTCCGACTCTTGTGCGAGTCATTTTTATTTTATTTAAAGAGTTTGTTTCTTTAAAGATAGATCTTATGTTTTGTCATAATTGACTAGGACTAGAAGTCTTGATGTTTAGGGTATAAATAGGGGCCCTGCGAGGTCTGGGAAGATATACACATCATAATCAATACAAATCTACTATTTTCGCAAATTACTTTCAAGTCGACGACTTCGCCATTATTTTCTTTTCTTCATGAGTTCTTCCAAGCTAGTTGGGCTGCATCTCTTCGATCTCCGGCTAGACTGTAAGTTCCACGTTTACCGAATACTTTCTAGGCTTTAACTTTGGGCGCATCACTGTCGTTTCGTCTAGATTTATTCACAAGTTATCGATATTTGCTAGATCCGCAAGCTTTATTAGTTAAATCTTGTTGTTTTAGCTTTTATCACAGTTATCCATCTTGGAACACGTTCCGGTCGGCTTTTACTTTATTTTCTTATATCATTCTACTGTCACATAGCCGATTAGATCTGTTTTGAGTGTTATCCACGTAGTACTGTTTAGGTTGTCCTTTATGCTTCCTTTGCATCTACTACGTCCACATCGGCTGATCTAGCCGATTGTCTTTTGCTCACGTTGGCAGTCCTGCTGATACGTCATGTGGAGCGATTCAGAACACCAGCCGATTTGCTCTTGTATTTGACATTTTATTTGTCCTTGTCAATCTGCAGGTCAGATTGACTAGCACGCCGCGGATCGATAGGGCTACAACCCGAACAGGAGCGAAGCAGATTCTCCCGGGTTTTGTGTGTTAGTGCGTGAAGGTCGTCTCTTGATTTTTGCGTCAACAACATCATTGTCTCAAGTTCATCTAGTCAGGCTGTTGCGTCTTTACTTGCTGATCTTAAGAAGGATTTTGCTCTAAAAGACTTGGGGGACCTCAGTTATTTCCTAGGAATAGAAGTTCCAAGAAAAAAGGAGCATCTGCTGCTAACTCAAGAAAAGTATGCAAAGGAGATTTTGGCTCGAGTAGGTATGACCAACTGAAAGCCATCCACTACTCCTTTGTATGCTAGTGAGAAGCTCTCAAAATATGAAGGAGATCCACTGAATTCAGATGATAGTACAAGATATAGAAGCGTTGTAGGAGCTTTACAATATCTGACGCTTACTAGGTGTGATCTAGCCTTCGCAGTCAACAAGGTGTGTCATTTCTTACATGCTCCTACAACTATTCATTAGACAGCAGTGAAGAGGATACTTCGGTATATAAAAAGTACCTTGAATGTTGGTTTGAGCTTTTGGGCATCTACTTCTATTTTAATCAACGCATTTTCTGATGCTGATTGGGCAGGCAGTATTGATGATAGAAGGTCTACAGGTGGCTTTGCTGTTTATTTTGGACCGAATTTAATTTCGTGGAATGCTAGAAAGCAAGCAACAGTTTCAAGATCAAGTACAGAGGCGGAATATAAATCTATGGCTGAAGGCTTTACTGCGAGAGCTTGATGTATTTTCGGTTCAAACTCCATGTTTGTGGTGTGATAATTTAGGTGCTACATATTTGTCAGCCAATCCTATTTTTCATGCAAGAGCTAAGCATATATAGATTGACTTTCATTTTGTTCGAGAGCGTGTTGTTAACAAGCAGCTGCAAGTACGCTTGGTGGCGTCAAGGGATCAGCTAGCAGATGGGTTTACTAAGGCATTGCCGAGTGGTTTGTTTGAGTTTGAGCAGTTCAAAACCAATCTAAATCTCACGGCTAAAAGAGGTTTAGATTGAGAGCGGCTGTTGGAATTAGAGATATCATCATATGCAAGTTGGATTATGCAATCCTAGAGATATAGGTGTTGAGACTTTGGTTTCGGTTGTTAGAGATAGGAATCTTGTTGTAATCATATCCAATCTAACCGAATATCTGCAATGCCTTAGGATATAATCTGTTGGGACTCTCCCTATATATTAACGTGTAACCGTGGCGAGCCAAGATAGACAACCAAGTTCTATCATTTTACATTTGTGACTTGTAATGAGCTTACATCTAAATCCTGTGGAAGCTAAGCTAGTCATGCAAATTATTATTATTATTCAGGCTATGAATATGGGGCCAAAGAAACGCAGTAGTTCCTCCGGATACAAATGTAGCATATGCACATGTTGATGTTCATCTCCCAAGTAGCTAGTACTGATGGATGGATACCGTCCTTATAAATTACATGTATGTCGATATCTGTTATCAAAATGTGGACCTGATGCTAGTTACTCCCTCCGTCAAATTGTAGATTATTTTGACTTATTAGCTTATAGGAGAACTCAGTAGGTGATGATACTTTTATTATAGTACTAATTCTGCACTTGTGCAACGATGCCTCTCAGCAAAAAAGAAGTTACCGAAAGGAATGGATCGCTATAATCTCAACTGGTAGGTGCTGAATGCATTAGGTGATAGTAGGACAACCATGTACTGATGTTTTCACCGATGCTTTCTTAATGCAAACGTGCTGATCACATGGCAGGCTGCAAGTTCTTGATGATGACTACCTGCAAGAACACGATTTCCTCTATTTTATGGATAAAAAGGACAGAAAAACCAAGTTGAATTATTGCTGTGGACCTGCCGGAAGGCCTGATTCGGCTATAAATAGGAGATGGCTGATTCTTTTTTTAGGAATCCAATATTGTTTCCATTAAGAAAAGGAAAGGTATTGATTCTTGCTGAACATAATTATGGGAGAACTAACAAGTGGGCCATATTTTAAAGTAAAATGTTCCTAGTTTTGCACATGGGCAAAAATTCAACTACCGAAAGAAAAGACTCAAAGCAAAAAAAAAAGTACCGAAAGGCAAGATATAAATACATATGGAGGTGTGACGGAAAAGAAAAAAATGTGACTAGATGGAAATTTAAAGAGTACGTAGTAGAGAAGGGAGCATTCTGTTAACGATAGACATCTCTTCCTATTCATAGAAGGAGTCCTGATTCTCCTGGAGCTGTGTCTCTGTGATTTCCATAGGAGTTGTTAAACTCGGATGTAATCTCCTCAATGTATCCTGCCTATATATATGAGAGAATACGACCCTAGCAGGTCAGGCAATGCCAATTACATTGACATGGTAACAGAGCCACGAAATTTTTTCTGAAGATGTCGTTTACTTCATCTTCCCTCCTCCACCACCTCCGGCACCATATCCAGCTCCTTCTCATCTACAACCTTTGCTCCTATTCCTCTCCACCATGCGGTCACTATCCGCCTAACCAAAACCAATTATTCCCTATGGCGTGCCCAGCTTCTTCCGTATCTATGGAGTACAAAGCTCATGGGCCTTATCGATGGAACGCTCGCCGCGCCGCCACAGCTTATCCCATCGTTGACTTCTGCGGGCGCCGAGCTAGTACCAAATCCGGCGTATGACCGGTGGTACGATCTAGACCAACAGGTCCTCAGTGGCCTCCTCTCGTCGATGACTGAAGAAGTTCTCGAAGATGTGGCTTCCGCCCTGTCTGCAAAGGAGGCATGGGACATTCTACAACGCATGTTCTCCTCCACCACGCGAGCTCGCTCAGTTCAGATCCGGGTCGATCTCGCCACCACCAAGAAACGAGATCTTTCTGCTGCTGACTACTTCCGCAAAATCAAGGGCCTTGCCTCTGAGTTAGCTGCAGCTGGTGCCCCCCTGCGCCCTGACGAAATTATTGCATATCTCCTAGCTGGTCTTGGTCCGGATTATGATCCGTTTGTTACGTCTATGACCACCAAATCTGAGCCACTTACTATTGATGATGTTTACTCCTATCTCTTGGCGTATGAGGCGCGTCAACTCCATCATCAGGCTGAGATGCGTCTCAATGTTGGCTCCTCGGCAAATTTCGCTGGACGCGGTGGCCCGTCCTCGTACCGTGGTCGTGGCGGTCCGCATACAGGCAGGAGTCCTGGCCGTGGTGGTGCCCATCCCGGCCGTCTGCGAAGTCCTACTCAACCGCCTGCTGGTAATCGCTCTGCTCGCCCTTCGTGCCAAATCTGTGGTCGTAAGGGTCATACGGCTGTCAAGTGTTGGCATCGCATGGATGAATCATATCAGGAGGAACAACCATATGCTGCCGTCGCCACTGCCTCCTACAAAGTTGATCCAAATTGGTACACTGATACAGGAGCTACGGATCACATCA
Organism: Setaria italica; assembly: GCF_000263155.2. Taxonomy (NCBI): domain Eukaryota; kingdom Viridiplantae; phylum Streptophyta; class Magnoliopsida; order Poales; family Poaceae; genus Setaria; species Setaria italica. The sequence goes on along the minus strand of NC_028453.1, from coordinate 25,644,692 downwards.
CTAGTGATTTAGATTGTCTTGCACTTCGTGAACAATATCATGGTGGGGAAACAGTCCAAGTAGGCAACGGAGCAGGTTTGCACATTATGCATTTCGGTTCTTGTTCTATTAATACTGCTACTCGCCCTCTTGCTCTAAATAATGTTCTTCATGTACCTGAAATATCAAAACACCTTTTGTCAGTTCATAAACTTTCTCGTGACAATAACATATTCTTTGAATTTCATCCTTCCTATTTTCTTATCAAGGATCGAGCAACGAAACAACTCCTCCTGGAAGGAAGATGTGAGTCAGGTCTTTATCCCATTAAGCCCTCCGATGTTGAGTCCTTCAAATAGGCCCTAGTCAGTGTCAAGGCGTCCCCAAATCAGTGGCATGCTCGGTTTGGCCATCCTTCTATCCAAGTTGTCAGGTCGATTTTGAGTCTTCATAGTTTGCCATATGTTAAGGAGTCTTCTTCCTCAGTTTGTAATGCTTGTCAATTGGCCAAGAGTCACCAACTCCCTTATAATAATGCCATTCATCGCTCTACTTCACCTCTCGAACTTGTCTTTTCCGATGTTTGGGGCCCTGCTCCAACATCTGTTGGTGGTTACAAATATTACATCAGCTTTATTGATGACTTTAGCAAGTTTACTTGGATATATTTAATGCACGATCGAACTGAGGTACAACGCATTTTCTTGCAATTTCAGACTCATGCTGAACGCCTCCTTGACACAAAGATTAAGTTTGTTCAATCTGATTGGGGTGGGGAGTACCAGAAACTTCATACTCAATTTTTCCGTACTCTTGGGATTGCTCATCATGTTTCTTGCCCTCACACCCATCAACAAAACGGCTCGGCCGAACGAAAGCATCGCCATATAGTTGAAACTGGGCTTGCACTCTTAGCTCATGCATCTATGCCACTCAAATTTTGGGACGAAGCCTTCCTCACAGCTACTTATCTCATTAATAGGCTCCCTACTCGAGTCATTGATAATTTGTGCCCTCTAGAACGCCTTCTAAAAGCTCCACCCAATTACACCATGCTTCGCATTTTTGGGTGTGCTTGCTGGCCGCATCTTAGACCCTACAACAAACATAAACTATCCTTTCGATCCAAAGCTTGTGTCTTTCTAGGCTATAGTGCTCTTCATAAGGGATATAAATGCCTTGACATGGACTCTGGTTGCGTCTACATTTCTCGCGATGTTATATTTGATGAATCAATTTTTCTTTCTCCAACGTTGCGCCCTCCCACCAAACCTCATCTGTTAATCCGGCTAGTGGCAGTGTTAATTTGAACATTAACCCAATGTACACTTTGCTTCCTGGTAATTCTATGGTTGCAGCAGTAGCAGATCCTACGCCCCTGGCACCTGAATCTTCACCAGGATCGGCTCCTGTTCTTGATGCTCCTGCACAGACAGTGGCTGCAGCAGGGTCTCCATCTGCCAGCACACATGGTGCGTTGTCACCAACGGCTGCGTCGTCGCTATCTCCTGCACTGCCTCCTCCCTCGACAGCAGTGCCTCTACCAGCCTCGCCTGGGCAACCTGAGACGACAACTCCACAAGGCGCACCACATGTTCCTGCCCATCAGTATGGAACCCGATTGCAGAACCATATTCGGCGTCCAAAAATTCGTACTGATGGGATGGTCACATACTCTGCTGTGCGGACATCCGATGATGAACCTGTTTCTCACATCACTGCCATGAAACATCCCCTTTGGCGATCCGCGATGAATGATGAATTTCAAGCGCTTGTCAAGAACAAGACGTGGCACCTTGTCCCTCCACATGCCGGCCTCAATGTTATCAACTGCAAGTGGATTTTTAAACTTAAACGTAAAGTGGATGGTTCTATTGATCGATACAAAGCACGGTTGGTTGCCAAGGGTTTCAAGCAACAATATGGTATTGATTATGATGATACCTTCAGTCCTGTGGTCAAACCTACGACCATCCGAGTGTTGCTATCTCTTGCAGTGTCTCATGGCTGGTCGCTCAGGCAAATTGACATCCAAAATGCATTTTTGCATGGCTACCTTCACGAGGATGTCTATATGAAACAACCACCTGGATTTGAGGATTCAACTCATCCTAACTATATTTGCAAATTGGACAAATCTCTCTATGGTCTCAAACAGGCTCCACGTGCCTGGTTTTCTCGTCTCAGTAGCACCCTTTTGCAATTGGGGTTTCATGCTTCAAAGGCTGATGTTTCTCTCTTCATCTTCAACAGAGGTGGCATTCAGATGTATATTCTCATCTACGTTGATGATATTATCATTGTAAGCTCCTCAACAGCGGCTACAGATCGCCTATTGACTCAACTTCAAGCTGACTTTGCGGTAAAAGATCTTGGCAGTCTTGGTTATTTTCTTGGCATTGAGGTACATCATACTTCTCCTGGCCTTATCTTGACACAACGTAAATATATACAAGATCTCCTGAAGCGCACGAACATGGTCTTCTCGAATGGTGTTCCAACACCGATGCTTCCGAGTGATAAATTGTTGCTGAAAATTGGTGATCCTCTCTCAGCTGAAGACACAACACGGTATCGCAGTGTTGTTGGGGCTCTCCAATACTTGTCATTGACTCGACCAGACATTTCATTTTGTGTCAACCGTGTGTGCCAATTTCTTTCTGCACCCACAACTGCTCATTGGGCTGCCGTCAAACGCATTCTACGTTACCTTCATGCTACCATTGACCTTGGATTGTGCATCACTAAATCCGGCTCATCATTACTAAATGCGTTCTCGGATGCTGATTGGGCCGGCAATCTGGATGACCGGCGCAGTACAGGTGGTTATGCCATTTTTCTTGGCCCAAATCTCGTATCATGGAGCTCTCGCAAACAACCGACTGTCTCTCGCTCGAGCACTGAGGCAGAGTATAAAGCTGTTGCCAATGCCACTGCTGAACTCATATGGGTCGAAGTACTGTTGCGCGAGCTTGGGATTTCACAACCTCGGCCTCCTAGTCTCTGGTGTGACAATATTGGTGCCACCTACCTGTCGGCTAATCCCATATTCCATCGCCAGACTAAACATGTGGAAGTTGACTATCACTTTGTTCGTGAACGTGTTGCCTCCCGTCAACTTGAAGTGCGCTTTATCAGCTCCAAAGATCAGATAGCTGACATCATGACAAAGCCGTTGCCTTCAACTGCGTTTACTCAAATACGTCACAATCTGAACTTAGTGTCACACCGTCCAGATTGAGGGGGGGTGTTAACGATAGACATCTCTTCCTATTCATAGAAGGAGTCCTGATTCTCCTGGAGCTGTGTCTCTGTGATTTCCATAGGGGTTGTTAAACTCGGATGTAATCTCCTCAATATATCCTGCCTATATATATGAGAGAATACGACCCTAGCAGGTCAGGCAATGCCAATTACATTGACACATTCCACATCAATCATTGAACAGAGAGTAACAAATTGGCTCCTAGAAGTTGTTCAATGTGTGCTCGCCCACCTTACCCTTTCACCTCCTATTTCGCCGGCTTCTGTCCTCTCTGGATGAGGGCGTCGGCAAATGCATCGAGCTGGTTTGTTTGTTCCTCCATTGAAACGTTAAGAGAAAACGGCAACAATTACAAGGAGTTTTATGCTGCTGATGTCTCCTCAACTCTTGTGTTTCCCCCGAAAAAAAAACGAACTCTTTGCTTGTGTATGCACCTGAAGCCTCTGATGCAGTGATGCGTATCAGTTGCTATAATGTATGAAGACTTTCATGTGTGCGTGTGCATGCGTTCCTGGATGTATAACTGTAGATTCAACAGCGAAGAGCCCCAGACCTTAACTGCAGTTCAGGGTTTGTCATTCTCAGATCGCCATGTTTTTGGCTCTACGGCCACCTGTGTTTGTCGTAGAGATTTGACAATCCTGTACTTACTGACTCGGTAATTTCGAGTTTTCGACTAAAAAGATTGTCCCACAACTCGCTTGTTCCATTCAGGGGTAGTGTTAGTCTTACTCTGTTTTTTTTTATTGAGAGTAAGTGTTAATGTTACTACTTACTACCGGTAGTCCTGACTCCTGAACCAACAGGGGGGCGCAGAAGCTACAGTAAATCAATAATGAAGCATCTCAATTGGTTCTCTGACCCCATGGATCGGTCTGCTTGCTTAAAACTTCGCAAACTAAACGTGGAGAAAAAGTGCAAAAAAAATGAAAGGCCTCCTATGGCGATATGCCGGAGCATGAATAGGCATCCATGCATCCTATCCCATGTCGTCTTCTAGCATTGGTCTTCTCCCACCGCCATAACCCCTCACGATCGATGCATTCTCTTGCCGCCCTCCACCAGGCCTGTAGACCGACGACACGCCCCGCCATCCATAGATAGAGGCATCAGGCATAGAGCAGTTCTCTCCTAAGCAGTTTGAAGAGTGGATGATACCTAGATCCGCAGCGCGTCAGCCCTCAGCTATACCTCTGCGTCAAGCAGTCTGGGGAGTGGACGATGTAGCAGCTAGATCCCGAGTGCCTCTCAGTCCTATTTAATCAGCATAGATAATTAGATCCTAGCTATATATGACTCTCAGAGGGGAAAGTGGTCTGTGGACGACCTGAATGAGAGCCTAAGCACTTGCACTGGCATGTCATCATGGCTGCGTGTGGGTGCTTGTTGCCGCAACGATTTGGGAAAGAGATGGGCAATTTAAAGAGACGGACTTTCGATCAGCAGACCAGCTTTTGAGACTTTTTCATTTGGCGGAATAGCTAGCTATTTTCGTCCCTAAACTATCACTCGGGGATTAATTTTATTCATGAACTACCACAATGGCCATTCTAGTCCTCAAACTTTCTCAATCGGCTTAAATTCATCCTTAATCCGACATGGCTAGCCACGTCAGCTCGTCTCGTCATCACCCGATCAGCTAGTTTTGTAAATTACCCTTTCTACCTTGCCTATCTCTTCCCCCATCCGCTCAAGGGCACAAGATAGCAGCCACACCTTTCATTTCTCCCTCTCCATAGCGTGTGCACATGGTACAATCCATCTTAATTTATGCGAAGTTGCAGTCTTTTTTCCATTGCTCTCGGCAACTTGCCAATTTGGTCACCCATTTGCATCCTTGCAATTGCTTCAGCAGCAAAGCTGAACTAGCCTGGACGATGCTCTGGCAAAGCAAGACTTGTTGCTAAAGGTTTCAAACAAAAGTTAGGAATTGACTATTATGAGATATATGCTCCTAGATCCACAAGACAAGAGCACTGATAATCTTAACAGGAGAGTTACGGGGGCTTTCAGGGCTACTATTGGGCATCTGGAATTAAAGAAAATTCAGTTAAGAGGGAAAAATACACATGGTCAAATAACTATACACATACTAGGATTGACAGGTTCTTCTGCACAACAGAATGTGAATACATGTTGCCAAATTGCAGGCTGCAAGCTGAGTCATCCCTAATTTCAGATCATTGCCCTCTTCTCAATGCCCAAAGCTGTTTCAAATTGTACAAGGGGTTTCTGTTTGAAAACTTTTGGCCACAGATTCTGGGATTTCAAGAAGAGGTGACCCAAACATGGAACAAAAGCCTAACAGTGCAAAACCCTTTTCTCAGGTTATACATCAAAATGAAGAGAACAGCCAAAAGTTTGAGAAAGTGGGCTAAAACCAAGATAGGCAACAACAAGCTTCTTATGTTGGTAGCAAAACAACTGATTGCAATTTTAGATGTGGTACAGGAACATAGATCACTAAGTACTCAGGAAATACAACTGAAAAGGGACATCAAAAACAAGTTACTAGCAATGGCCACTGTGGAGAAGATGAGAAGCAGACAATGCTCCAGAGTCAACTATATCAAGGCAGGAGAAGCTCAATCAAAATTTTTCTTTCTGACTGCAAACGGTAGAAGGAAAAAGAAGTTCATACAGTCACTCCATACTGATCAGGGCTTCCTGCATACACAAGAGGAAAAACATAAAGCAATTATGACCATTTCAGGATAGCATTGGGGACAGCTCAAAGCAGGCAGCACACATTGAACTGGGAGGCCTTTCAAATGCCAACTTTCAACCTGCAGCAATTGGAAGAGGTTTTCTCTGAAGAAGAAATTCATAATGTGATTATGGATATTAAACAAGAGGTTGCACCTGGCCAGATGGTTTCACTGGAAAATTCTTCAGAGAATGCTAGGACATTATCAAGGAAGATCTTTTTGGGGCAATTCAATACTTCTACAATGTCCATGGGCAGCATTTCAACTTGTCAAATTCAGCACACATTGTGTTGCTACCTAAAAAAGCTACATCAACACAGATAAATGAGTTCAAGCCTATCAGTCTCACTAGTAGCATTGCAAAGCTTATCTCGAAGCTGTTGGCAAATAGGCTATCCATTTTCCTCAATCAGCTTGTCTCAAGGAACTAGAGTGCATTTATACAAAAAAGGAGCATTCATGATAACTTTCTGTATACACAGAACACCATGAGAAACCTACACAGATCGCATAAGCTGGCACTTTTCCTCAAACTGGACATTGCTAAAGCTTTCGACTCTGTCAGATGGGACTACCTAATGGAGCTTATGGAGACTATGGGATTTGGAGGAAGATGGAGGGACTTTCCATTTTGCTGTCCACAGGCTCTTCCTCGGTGTTTATTAATGGCTCTACGACTCCCAATTTCAGGCATAAAATTGGCTTGAGGCAGGGAGACCCACTGTCTCCAATGGTGTTATTCATTCTGGCCTTGGAACCATTGCAAAGAATCTTGTGCAGGGCTGAGCATCATGGTCTGTTAACACCAGTAACTAGAAGAGGAGCAAACATAAGAATCAGCCTTTATGCAGACGATGCTGCATTGTTTGTAAATCCAGTGAAGGAAGAGATAGATTTCATCAAGCAAGTGCTTGACTCTTTTGGACAGGCTACAGGCTTAACAATCAACCAGAGCAAAAGTGAGATTTTTCCCATATGTTGTCAATAGCTGCCTGTGGAGGACATTATCCAGAACATGCCATGTAAGATTTCAAGCTTCCCTTGCAAGTACTTGGGGCTTCCTTTGACCCTGAGAAGGCTTAGGCGAAATGAGGTGCAGCCACTCATTGACAAGATAGTACTCAAACTTTCAACTGGAAAGGAAAATTAATGGACACATCAGGAAGGCTAGCATTGGTAAAATCAGTTCTATCTTCTATACCGGTTTACTTCCTAATAGTTTTCCCTCTCAAGAAATGGGCAATAAAGAAGATTGAAAAGATTAGAAGAGGATTTTTATGGAAAGGAGCTGAAAATGCTCATGGGGGCACTGCTTGGTCAAATGGAAGAAGGTATTACTTCCCAAAAAGTTGGGAGGACTGGGAATCATTGATCTGGAGCTTTTTGCCAGGGCCTTGAGAGTGTGGTGGATGTGGTATGAATGGTCAGATCTAGATAGGCCTTGGGTGGGCACAGAACTACCTTGTGATAACACTGATCGCCAGGTTTTCAGAATTAGCACCATAGTGTCGGTGGGGGATGGCAAAACTGCAAAGTTCTAGCACAGTCCTTGGCTACATGGGAAAGCACCAATGGATATTGCACCAAGCCTGTACAAGTTGGCATGGAGGAAAAATAGAACGGTCAAAGATAAACTCACAAAACTTAATTGGACAAGGGGTTTATGGCGCATGGAAACGGCTGAAGAGATGGCAGAATTCATACTTTTATGGGATATGCTACAGGGCATTCAGCTAACAAATGAACCAGACTCTATAAGGTGGAGGTGGACTGCTAATGGTGAATATACTGCAAAGTCGGCCTACCGAGTGCAACTCCAAGGAACTATCTCAAATTTGAAAGCTAAAGTGATATGGAAGGCCATGTCGGGCATGCATCCCAGGCCCGTGAGTAGGCCCTATGTGGCCCACTAAGGGATATACTCGGACGAAATCAAGACTCGGGGGCTACGCGGCAAAGAAGCGTATCCCACTCGGAGTCCCGAAGACTAGTATGCATATGGAAACTACTCTGTCTACATCGAGTAGAACTCTGTAACCGTACCCGACTAGGATTCTAGCTTGTAACTCTGCTCCTCCGATTATATAAAGGCAGGCAGGGACCCTCTCAAAGACAACTCTCTCAACTCACCTGAGTTCAATACAATCAACACACAGGACGTAGGGTGTTACACGATCTAGCGGCCCGAACCTGTCTAAATCGTGTTCCTTGCGTCACCATTAACTCCTTGATTCTTGACGACACCCACCGCACAAAAGACCACCTAGGGTACCCCCTAGGCGGGTTGCCGGTCTAAAACACCGACAGCTGGCGCGTCAGGTAGGGGAGTCGCCGAGTTTCTCTGTGTGAGTTCAATGGCACCTGTCATTATCAAGCCTGCTTTCACCTTCGAGGCAGGCGCAACCTTTGTTTTCGGATCCTGGCTCTGCATCGCCGATGGCACTGGCTCGTTTCAGCGTCAGATCATCAGCATCCAGGAGAGGAAACCCCTCGACAAAAGTTTTCCTCAGCCAAAAACGGGGGATTTTATCAAGAAAAGCTAAATTTTCAAAGTCAGCGGTGTCGACTACACTTCGGACTCGACCCCAGTTCGGACTAGTCGACACAAGCCGGAGCCCCAGTCACTTCACAAGTCGACTTCAACTCCAAAACGATTCCCATACAAACTCCGCAATACAGCCAAAGTCTACCAAGGACTCCTCACTCGAACTCAACTCGAACACGGGGAAGACAAGGATTGCGACTTCAACTCAGACTATGCCCAAGAAATGCCGTTATCAGGGCAAGCCCAAGGTTTGGTAATAACTTCAACACCGCAAGGCAGATTCATTCATTGGCCAGGAATGAGTCCATCTCTCCTTACCCACGACTACGAGTCATGCCTTGTCGCTCACATAGATAACCTTCCATACCAAGAAGGCATCCCGCTCACTTCAAGCCGCAAGGAGAGCTCTACAGAAATCGCAACATCAAGCTCTGGAAGCTACTACCCAGATAGAGAAATCTTTGTCATCACACAAAATAACAATATGGGTACTAGCCAACAGAGAACCCCTCGACGAATAGCGCAGCTTGACAACGTTTCAGAGGATGAGTCATCGGCTAACGCTCCACAAGACGAAACTTCCAATCAAAGAAACCAAAGAAGGATACGAAACATTACTCGGGCTGAATGCCGACAAATGCTAGCTGCAAACATTCCCATCACAAACCTTGAAAGAGCATTTGATGCAATACAAGCTCAAGAGCACAACACTCCACTTGCAGCAATCGCCTCAATAAACCTCATATCAACTCTCATACCTCAAAATAGAGGCAATGAAATAATAGCTCAACTTGCGCAGTGAGGCAATGGACTAATTGCACAACACGCAGAACAAGCATACAAACTACTCAATAAAGAATCACCAATCCCATCTATCTCCCGCAACCAGCTCATCAAGAGGGCAGCAGGGGTGCTACAGTCGACAATGGCCTTCACAAAACCCAAAGAAACAACAAGGTAATCAACCAGCCAAGGCAACTTAGCCAAGGACAGAGCAAACACGAAGCTTCAGTAAGACATAAGGACGTTGGAGAGGCCAGCTGCACCAATTCTGCAAAAAGCTCTCGCCATATTAGGAAAAATCACGAAGTATCAAATTTCGATGATCTACGGGAAATAATCAATAGTTGCCACGAACGAGAAGTCGACAACTACAACCACTTTCCTACCTTTACAACACGGGTAATGAGGACAAGACTACACGAAAAATTTAAGCCAACAGGAATCACCAAGTATGATGGCAAGCAAGACCCAATTCAATGGCTCCGATGCTACTCGTTAGCAGTCCAAGCAACCGGAGGCAATAATGACACCAAAGTCATCCATTTTCCCATATGCATGGAACCCGCGCCCCTAAAATGGCTTGAGTCACTCAAGCCTAGAACAATTGACTCTTGGGAAGATTTGACAAAGGTGTTCACCAACAACTACGCATACTCCATGACTAGACCAGGCAACAAGATCAACCTAAGTCAAGTAAAACAAAAGGAAGGCAAAACACTGCGCGACTACCTACGGTGATTCTTCGAAAAGAAGGCCACTATAGTCAACATTTCAGAAATGAACGTCATCGAGTGCTTCCAAAATGGCCTCTATGATCGACGAACATACCAGGACTTTGGCAGACGACGACCAGTCACTGTCAAAGACCTTAAAATCATGGTGCAACAATGGGCAGATGAAGAAGATAAAGAGTGAGAACGATTCGGCTCCCATCGCAACCGCGGGCGCGACAATAATAGCCACGGACAGGACAGGAACTGACACAGCGATACTCGAAACAACTTTTCGAATAACCAAAATCGCAAACGGAAACCTAACAACACCATTGCTTCCATGACCAACTCAGGAAAGAAAAGATCCTGCAAATACGATGACGGTCCAAGCTTCGCCGAATTACTCAAAAAACAGTGCCCATGGCACCCAAATATCAAACATTCAGCAATAGACTGCTACAGCATGCGCCGAGTAATGCAAGATTTACCCGCACCACCACCTCCCGAGGAGTATAACCAGAAAAAAGATAAGGGCAAAAACAAAGTCCATAAAGATGAAGAAGGAGAGGGAGACTTCCAGACCGCCTCCAAAATAGTCAACGTCATTTTTTGGGGAATCCCGGGTACCGTATCCAAGCGATCCAGTAAATTGGTACTCAGGGAAATCATGGCCATCGAACCAACAGATCCAACACCACTAAAATGGTCTGAGGTACCCATAACCTTCAGTAGAAGGGACCAATGGACAAACTTTTCAGAACCAGGCCGATTTCCCCTAATACTTGATCCTGTCGCTGCAGGCTCAAAACTGACAAAAGTACTCATCGATGGCGGAAGCGGACTCAACGTCATTTTTGCCAAAACGCTAAGAAAAATGTGTCCTGACGTCACGGACGTGCTCACTCCAACAGACTCCCCCTTTTACGGAATTGTACCAGGAAACGCCACCATACCACTAGGACAAGTCGTCCTACCAATTACTTTTGGCACTAAGGAACATTACCGAACCGAGTACATCAAATTTGAAGTCGCCGACTTCGGGACCTCTTAGCACGCCATACTCGGGAGACCAGCTCTGGCTAAGTTCATGGCTATACCACATTATGTCACTTAGTACTCAAAATGCCAGAGCACAAGGGAGAACTAGCGCTACGAGGAGACCTAAGGCGATCCTATGAATGTGACACCGAAACCGTGGAGATTGCAGCAACCTCTCAAGTACCCAGCCCTATGCAACAAGTTTTTTCAGCTTCAAAGAAACTTCACCCAACAGAACTCGAAATCCCAGAAAACAAGTCGGGGCCAGCTACTACTGCAGGAAAAAATCCTAACAGCAGATAATCTGATTTGAAGGAACTGGCCTTGCAGCCAAACATGTGTTTTATGTGAGCAGCAAGATGAAACAGCATTGCATCTGGTGGTTAATTGTTGTTATGCAAAGGAGGTTTGGTACAGGATGTCGGTCTGGGTGGGAGTTTCAACTGTCGTTTTCACTACAAATATGCTGGATTTTCAACAGGGTGGGAAAGCATAATCCAGAGACTAAACTCAAAGCAAAAGAGATCAATGGCAGCGATTTTAATGTACACTGCTTGGCACTTGTGGAAAGAAAGGAATAGAAGGATCTTCCAAAACCAGGTGATAAGACCGGATCAGCTGATGGACTTAATCCAGAATGATGTCCTGACCAGGAGAATGGCATCGGGGTTCCCCCTACTGCGAGAGGAGTTGTTTATGCTGTAGCAGTACAATTTTCACTTTACTAGTTTCCCTACGTGTGATGTGTTTTTTCGTTGGTCAAAATGTAATCATAGGCTGATCGTCATGGAAAACCAAGGCAGTGCTCCTGCCAATGTTTGTTAAAAAAAAACAGACATATGCTACTGTTGCATGGTTGGAAACAATTCGTACAATAATTGCTCTAGCAACCCAGAAGAGATGGAATCTCTATCAACTTGATGTCAAATCAGCATCCTTGAATGGCTACCTCAAAGAAGTAATCAACTTGATGTCAATCAAGGAAATGAATTAAGGGGGAGTTTGTTGGAGGTAATTCATTTCCAGGACCTTCTAGAACAATCAGCTGGTTGCTTGCTTGGTAAGAAATTGAAGCATGCAGAGTTGATAGCATGTATTCCAGAGTTTTCTAGTACTGTGTGTGAGTATGTATAATAGTGAATCCAAGCTATGTGTGTGCTGTAACTCTGAGTAGTAAAAAGTCTCTAGAACAGTCCAGCAGCTTAGGTAGTGGTTGGATCCTTGCCTAAAGTTTAGCCCTTGTCACATCGAATGTTCGGATGCTAATTAGGAGGATTAAATATGAACTAATTATAAAACTAATTGTAGAAGTCCTGGACTAATTCGCAAGATGAATCTATTAAATCTAATTAATCCACATTAGCAAATGGTTATTGTACCACCACATTGTTAAATCATGGACTAATTAGGCTTAATAGATTCGTCTCATGAATTGGCCTCCATCTGTGCAATTAGTTTTGTAATTAGTCTATGTTTAATACTCCTAATTAGTATCCAAATATCCGATATGACAAGAGCTAAAGTTTAACCCCTAGTATTCAAGCAAGCATTAGAGTATGTCGGTTCCATGGTCTATAAAAGTGCTTGTGCCCAGCTATGTGTGTAATAGAAGAAATACAACAGAGCACTCCCTCTGTTTTTGTGCTGAACGTGAGCCCTTTCCCTCCTCTATTCCTTTGCTCCTACTGTCCACCATTCCAATAGTTGGTAGGCCTGCAGCAGAGCTGAGCGGAATTGAATTGGCTGGCGAGCTTATTAGGGGCAAGGAGCTATTTAGGGAGGAGAACTTGTTGGGGCCGATGAGCGCATGAGTGGGATGGGATCAGAGACGACGAGCTGATTGGGGCGGCAAACTTCTCCGGGGCAGCGAGCTGTTGGGGGTGACAACTTTACTTTAGGGCTCCTTTGGAAGTACAGAGCTGATTAGCTCAGGGAAGAAATGCTCCTACGAGATTTCTTTTATTTCAAATCCCATCCACTAGAGGGTTTTTTTGGGCTCTCTCCCCCGTTACTGTTTGGAAGTTCTCAGGCAGGGGCAAGCAGCCCAGGAGGAAATAATTAGGTCCTGTTTGGCATGGCTCTGTAGCTGAACTCCAGCAACTTCAGCAAAAAATTGCAGCCAAACACCCCAGCTCCAAAACTCCATGAGGCTACCAACTCCATGAAGCTGTAGTGCAAATGGGGGTGGAGTTTTGGAGTACATCTTTGCAGCTCCAAAACCACC
>NC_028453.1:25631032-25631337 GCF_000263155.2 Setaria italica | reverse complement strand
TTGATTCTATTTCTCCCGAGGCTCCCACACCGTGACTCCCTCCCTCCCGCGCCGTCGTCTTCCTTCCTCGCCGCCCCTCCTATGGCCCCTCCCGACCGCCCGACCCCACTACCCCTCCTGCTGCCCCTCCCGGTCGTTGGCCGGCCCTTCCTACCACCCCTCCTGCTGCCCATCCCGACCGTCGCCGGCCGCCCGACCCCCACCGCCCCTCCTGTTGCCCCTCCCGACCGCCGATCGGCCCCTCCTGCCACCCTTCCTGCTGCCCCTCCCGACCGCCACCGACCGTTGATACTATTTGTATAATC
>NC_028453.1:25293247-25309858 GCF_000263155.2 Setaria italica | reverse complement strand
GACGGGGAGTCCGGTAGAGATAAAACATGGATCCTTGAGTAGGATCATCCCCACTTGATATATTGTTTACTAAAATGTTTTTATGAAACTTCTTTGAATTGGAACCCTGCATGTGTTTAAAATCTAGCTTTACTGCAAATAAACCATAGCTTATTCCTTGATCATTCTCGTGCATACTCTGTTGTATACCCCTCCGTGGATGGGGTTGGACTTGCTGAGTACTTTTGCACTCACCCTTGTGTTGTTACTTCAGAGGAGGATCCGGACTTCGTCGCCGAGGACTTCGAGTAGGAGGTTGCGTCTGCACCCAACGCTGCCTGTGGTGTTGGCCCTTTTGCAGGATGCTTCCGCTGACGCTTAGCTCCGATTGCAGCCCGGAGTCCGACTGGACTGCAACTTGGATTTGTGTTGTTATCGCTTTAGTCTTGCTTTGGGTGTGGCTTGCCCGCCCGCTCCTTCGGGAGTTGTACGGTTTCTGAACTATCTGTTGAATAAATGTGTTATCAGCCTCCTGGGACTGATAATTTGGATCACATTTAGTCTCTACTTATGTGGGGACACTTCAGGTGGTATCAGAGCCGTCGTTGGCCGTAGGACGTAACCATTAGGACCGGAAAAGCCTTTTTGACCAAATTAAATGATTTACAAAATTTCTTGCTACCCCTGCTCAATTGCAAAACTGATTTACACCCCGATTCTTTCCAGATGGCCGAAGAAGGATGGACCAACAGCCACTGCCTGGAGGAGCCCGGTTTTCCCAGGTTGCTGTTCGCCTGCATGGACCGCCTCGGAATTTACGAGCGCCCGGAGTACTCCAGCAGGGAGTATGAGGACCGTGGGACTCTCCGGTGCGAGATGACCATCTTTGTGGGCAGGAGCAGCCGCTTCCCCGACATTCAGCCTTGGAATGTGTCTGCCACTGGTTTCCGGCGGAAAGACACTTACCAGGCGGCAGCTCGGAAAGCCCTGCGCTACCTGTGCCAGATCTATGAGCGGCACATCGGACGCACACCGATGAGGTTCTACCCGCCTGTCAAGAAGAACCGCCCGGTTTGGCTGGCCCGGGTGAGGACTCTGGAAGGACGTGGACAGCGCGAGGATGACCCCACCGTGCTCCATATGGCTGCCTACCTCCTCACTTTGGATGAACTCTGCGATGAGCAGGCCGCTCATTTGAAGCAGCAGATCCGCAGAGCCGAGGACGCCGAGATTATGGTGAGGAGGCTCCAGGTGAGATTGGCAGCAGCTGAGGCCCGAGCCGCGGCCGCCCAAAGCAATGAGGCCCTCGCCATCGAGGCCCTCAAAGAGGCCGAGGACCGGCACGCGCAGGCCCTGAAGGAAGCCCACCGCTCGGACCGCACGCGGAGGAAGATGCGGATCGTGGAGGATGACGAGGCCCCAGTATTGGATGGAGTCCCTGTTGCCCAGGGGTCCGGGAAGCGGAAGAGCCCCGATGCCACACCAGCACCGCCGCCCTCGGAAAGGGACTCTGAGGTGGCCAATGAGCTCCCTCCCGCGGGTGGGACCCTGAGAGATGAGGTGCTGGCCCTCCTGATTCCGCCAGAAGACCACTCCGCGCAGTGTGCAGATTCGTCCCGCGAGTAGAGTGCCCAGCCCAGAGTTGCCCGAGGGAGTGGAGTCGTCATGGTCCGTGGTCCAAGTTGTACTCCTGAAGCTGTCCCGAGTCTAGAGTTGTACCCCCCCTAGTTGTGTTGTTGTACCGGTCGTGTAGCACGTGTTTTGGCCCTACCCCAAGTGTTGTAACCGCCCCGGTAAAATAATAAAATCCTTTGTGCTTGTTGTTTGTTAGTCTGTGTGCTTGTCGGCAGGAGGTGGATTCTGTCTCTTCAAAAATTCGAAATAATTAACTAAACATCACCTTAATATCCAAATCCAAGTCTCATGAAAGTTCGCTCAATCTGCAGATGCCTCCCAAGCGTGCCACCAGGACCTCCCCGAGTCAAGCACGTGCCACTCCTAGTGCAGAAAGACAACAGGAGAGGCAGGGACCACCACCAATAGTGCACCATGAGGAGCAGGAGGTGAATCAGCCCGAGGGCAGGGGAGAGAGTCAAGTGGGAGCACAGGAGCCACCACCCCCACCGGTCATTGACCTGGTACAAGTCATGAACAACCAGACCCTTCTGCTGGAAGCCTTGGCCAATGCCATCACTCGCCAGAGGCCCCGCGGACAGGGTATGAATGAGAAACTGACAGACTTCCTCCGCACCAAGCCACCCACTTTTGGCGGGTCCATCAACCCCCTGGACGCAGATGACTAGCTGCGGGTCATTAAGAGGAAGCTGGAGCCATTCGGCTGTGAGAGCAGGGACAAGGTTCTCCTGGCTGCACACCAGCTCACTGGGACTGCTTTAGCTTGGTGGGAGAACTACTACACGGCCGCCCAGGATGCCTCCACTATCACCTGGGATGAGTTTGTGACAGAGTTCCGCCGCTATCACATTCCCGCAGCTACCATGAAGCGCAAGGCGGATGAATTCCGTGAACTGCGCCAGGGCAACAAGTCTGTGGAGGAGTACACCTATCAGTTCATGGAGTTGGCCCGCTATGCTCCAGAAGAGGTAGACAAGGATGAGAAGAAGCAAGACATGTTCAAGAAGGGCTTGAACGCAGAACTGAGGACCCTGCTTACCCCTCAGATTTACCCTGACTTCAACACCCTGATGAACATGGCCATTCTGACTGAGAGGGCCAAGGCAGATGAAAGGAGAGACAACAAGCGCCGGTTCCTGGACAGCAAGACCCACCAGCAGGACAGGTTCCAGAAACCAAGAAGCTTTGGTTACCCCGTGCCCAGGTCCCAAGCTCCCATGCAGTACAGGACCCAGTCTCAAGCCTCCGGTTCCCATCAGACCAATGCTCCATTCAGAAGCCAGAACCCTGTCAAGGCCCCACAGAACAGCGCCAGTCAGGTCACCAACAACGGCAGGGCATGCTTCAACTGCCGAGAGCCAGGGCACTTCATTGCCAACTGCCCCTACGCCAACAAGCCAGCTGCATCAGCCTTCTCCAATGCAGTGACTGGGCCAAGGGCAGCAGTGTCAGGAGCCAACCGTGTTCCCGTCCGCAGCAACAACCCCGGCCACAACAACAACAACAACAACAGCAACAAGATGAGGCAGCCCCAACAGTCGTTTGGACGAGCCCGCGTCAACCACATCAGCGCGCAAGAGGCTCAGGAAGCTCAGGGCGTTGTACTCGGTGAGTTTCTAGTCAGCTCAGTATTGGCAACAGTACTCTTCGATTCTGGAGCATCACATTCATTTATATCATCAAGCTTTGTGGATAAGCACCACATACCTACAGTACTACTAAAGGTACCCCTAATAACCCGGACGCCTGGAGCCGACATCCAGTGTCGACTAGGTTGTTCCCGGGTAAGGATCAATTTAAGTGGGGTAGAATTCCTAGCAGATCTAGTAGTACTTAAGTCTAAAGGAATAGATGTGATCCTTGGAATGGATTGGTTAAGCCTACATGATGGACACATAGGGTGTGCTGATAAGGTAGTGCGCCTAATTAATCAGGATGGCGTACAAGTAACCTGCCACACCCGGGGAAGTGGGCCTGACCCAATGGTTTTTAACATGGAAGCCAAAGCCATAGAAGGAGTTCCGGTAGTGAGTGAATACCCGGATGTCTTTCCTGAGGAACTACCTGGAATGCCCCCGGATAGGGATATAGAGTTTGTGATCGACCTTATCCCTGGAACCTCCCCTATAGCCAAGAGGCCCTATAGAATGGCAGCGTCTGAGTTAGCAGAGCTGAAGAAACAACTAGGTGAACTGCAGCAGAGTGGCTTTATCAGACCCAGCTCATCCCCGTGGGGAGCCCCAGTGCTCTTTGTCAAGAAGAAAGATGGAAGCATGAGGATGTGTGTGGATTATCGCGCACTAAATGAGGTCACTATCAAGAATAAATACCCCCTTCCCAGAATAGATGACCTATTTGACCAGTTAAAGGGAGCCAAGTATTTCTCCAAAATAGATTTGAGATCAGGGTACCACCAGCTCAAGATTAAGGAAAGTGATATCCCGAAGACAGCTTTTGTTACCCGGTATGGCCAGTTTGAATTCACAGTGATGTCCTTTGGACTGACCAATGCCCCTGCTTATTTCATGAATCTCATGAACAAGGTGTTTATGGAAGAGTTAGACAAGTTTGTCGTGGTCTTTATCGACGACATACTTATTTACTCCAAGAGTGTCCAAGAGCATGAGCAACATCTGCGAGTAGTGCTGGAGAGATTGAGAGCCCACCGACTTTACGCTAAATTCAGTAAATGTGAATTTTGGCTAGAGAAGGTGGCATTTCTTGGACACATCTTGATTGCAGAAGGAGTAGCAGTCGACCCCGAGAAGGTGGAAGCCGTCTCCAACTGGCAGCAACCCACCAATGTTAGTGAAATCAGGAGTTTTCTTGGTTTAGCTGGATATTATCGGAGGTTCATTGAGGGATTCTCCAAGATAGCCCGACCTATGACAGAGCTACTCAGGAAGGACAAGAAATTCAATTGGACCGAGGCATGTGAGAGGAGTTTTCAGGAGCTGAAGAGAAGATTAACGACCGCCCCAGTGTTAACCCTACCGGATATCCAGCGGGACTTCGTCATTTATTGTGACGCTTCTCGCCAAGGGTTAGGGTGTGTCCTGATGCAGGATGGAAAGGTAGTGGCTTATGCCTCCCGTCAACTTAAGCCCCATGAACAAAATTATCCCACCCATGACTTGGAATTTGCAGCCGTAGTGCATGCCCTCAAGATCTGGAGACATTACTTGATCGGGAATAAGTGTGAGATTTACACTGACCACAAGAGCCTAAAATACATCTTCACCCAACCAGATCTGAATCTAAGGCAAAGAAGATGGTTAGAATTGGTCAAGGACTATAATCTGGAAATTCACTACCACCCCGGTAAGGCCAATGTGGTAGCGGATGCATTAAGCAGGAAACCCCATGGGCAGATCGGACCTAAGGACCCCCACTTACAAGAGGAAATGGCCCGATTAAATGTACATATCATCCCTCAGAATACCAGCCGCAAGCTAAGTGTTCAGCCCACCCTAGAAGAAAGAATCCGAGAGGCCCAAGGCTCGGACCCGGACCTGGTGAGGATTCGCAGGCAAACCGGAGAAAACAAAGCCCCAGACTTCAGAGTGGATGAAAAGGGAACCTTGAGGATAGGATTTGTGTACCCAAGGAAGGTGAATTCCGGCAAACCATCATGGATGAGGCCCATAACTCAGCATATTCCATCCACCCGGGATCCACCAAGATGTACATGGACTTAAAGCAGAAGTACTGGTGGAACGGGATGAAGGCGGACATAGCCCAGTTCGTCGCTCATTGCGATATTTGCCAAAGAGTTAAGGCCGAACATCAGAAGCCAGCTGGGTTACTACAACCACTACCCATTCCAGTTTGGAAATGGGACGAGATTGGCATGGATTTTGTGGTGGGATTGCCCAAGACTCAGAAAGGGAATGACTCCATATGGGTGATAGTGGACCGACTCACTAAGGTTGCCTACTACTTGCCCGTACGGACCACCTATGGTGGAGAAAAGCTAGCGAGGCTCTATGTGGACAACATAGTAAAGTTGCATGGTGTACCTAGCAGAATTGTTTCGGATAGAGGGACCCAATTCACCTCTAGATTCTGGAAGAGTCTCCATAAGGCTATGGGCACCAAACTGGACTTTAGTTCAGCTTATCACCCCCAGACCGATGGCCAAACAGAGAGGGTAAATCAAATCATGGAAGACATGTTGAGGGCATGTGTCCTTACTTATGGCAAGGATTGGGAGCAGAGTCTACCATATGCAGAGTTCTCATACAACAACAGTTACCAAGCCAGCTTAGGCATGTCACCGTTTGAGGCTCTCTATGGAAGAAAGTGCAGAACCCCGTTGATGTGGTCAGAAGTGGGGGAGCGCACCCTGGTAGGACCTGCCTTTATCAAGGAAGCAGAAGAGCGAGTAGCTGAAATACGGGAGAAGTTGAAAGCAGCACAATCTAGGCAGAAGAGCTACTCAGATAAGAGGAGACGAGAATTGATTTTCCGTGAGGGGGACTTCGTGTACCTTAAAGTCTCTCCGATCCGAGGTACCCGGAGGTTTCAAGTGCAAGGGAAGCTGGCCCCTCGGTATATCGGACCATACAAGGTGCTAAAAAGAATTGGAGCGGTAGCCTACCGTATCCAGTTGCCCGAAGAAATGTCGGATATCCACCCGGTGTTCCATGTATCCCAGCTGAGAAAATGCCTGAGGGTACCAGAAGAGCAAATACCGGTGGAAACCATAGATTTGCAGAAAGATCTGCGATATCAGGAGGTACCCGTCAAGATTCTGGACACAGTCACCAGAAGGACAAGGAATTCAGCGGTACGGATTTGCAGAGTTCAGTGGAGTAGGCATGGTGAGGAAGAAGCCACTTGGGAACGCGAGGATGCGTTGAAGAAGGAATTCCCCCATCTGTTCAGGACTCAGCCGAATCTCGAGGACGAGATTTAATTTAAGTGGGGTAGGTTTGTAACGCCCGCAAAATACACCCGGTTAAATCACCCGTTAAAAACACTTTCCAAAATTTTTCCGACCGCCGAGCTCCGTCAAATTTTTTCCCTTCCGTCGGACCCGCCATCCTGGCCCGACCCGTCAATCCTCTATTTTCCACTCCCCGTAATTTTCGCCGCGTGCCCGTCAATCCGTCACCGCGCGCAGTCGAATCCCGGAATTTCCGCCATCTTTTTCCCCTCCCTTCCCTCTCTTTCTCTTCCTTCTTTCTTTTTCTTTCTCCTTCTTTTCCTTCTCCTTTTTCCTTCTCCTTCTTCCTCCCCTTTCTTTTTCCTTTCTTCTCTCTCTTCTTTACTCCCCTGGCTCCCCCACATGCGCCTGCACACCCCCCCACTCCCCTGGCCGTCATGGGCGCCGAGGCGCCGGGCAGCGCACGCGTGCGCTGGGCCGCGCGCCGCGTCGGGCCGCGCGCCCGCGCGCCGCGCCGCGCCGCGCCCGCGCCCGCGCCCGCCGCGTCCACGCACCCGCGCCGCGCGCGCCGCGCACGCCGCCGCCCGCCGCGCTGCGCCGCCGCCGCGCCCGCGCCGCGCCGTGCCCGCACCGCACCGCGCCCGCACCGCGTCACGTCGCCCGCGCCGCGCCCGCTCGCGCCTTGGCGTTTAGCGCTTGGCTCGGTGCGTCGCGTCGCGTCGCCGGTCACCAGTCGCCGCCCCTGTGGCCTCGTCGACCACGCCGCCACGCCATCCACGAGCTCCACCACTCCGGCACGCCACCGGTCAAAAGTCCGGCCGCCATCATTACCCCGGCCCTCGCCCGCCCGCGCGCCGCCTATAAAAGGGGAGAGCCGAGCCTCCACCTCCACACCCTCACCACGAGCACCTTGCCTTCCTCACTCCCACCACCAGAACGCCGACGGCCATTGCTCCTCCCAAGTTTCTGGTTGTCTCCAGGAAGAAGAAGGGGTAAATCCCTCTCCTCGCGATCCAGCCCACTAGTTTCCCTTATTCGCGAATAGGCCCTTCCACCATTCCAAAAATAATTACAGATAGGCCCTTACTCTCACGGTTCAGTCCTAAACCCCGTTTTAAAGCCACTAATACTCCTTTAACCCGTCATTTCATGCGCCAAATCTCCTCCGATTAACCCCAAACTCGACCACGGCCTCCTCTCATATATTTCCGCCGAGGCATATCAAAATCCCACGAAAATACCCTTCCCACCTATTTTCCGTTCATGTTTCCTGTTCGGAGCTCATCGGGTAAAACCCTTTTCCTTTTATTTATTGTGTGCTCGTTTGTGTGTGCCGTAGATCGCGGAGTACCCGAGGAGGAGCGCGAGGAGGAGTTCGACCGCGAGCCCGAGCCCGAGGACCAGTACCGCGAGCAGGAGCTCCCGGAAGGCTTTGAGAACGGCAAGTCCAATCTCACCCTTTGATGCATATTTTAATACCCAGTTTTTCAGACACAACCTATTGGCCTGTTTTATAAAATGCATATTGTTTTATCGCAAGACATGGTTGGATAGCCACCCCTTGATTGTTATGACTATTCCTTGTTGTCCCATATTTATCTCTAAATATGAGTTGCTCTGTTTAGATGATAAATACTGCTAGAATGCTTAGGAACGCATTATCCAAATTCAAACATGACTACACCTGTTTACTCGGAAAATAAATGTGTGAGTATGTTTAACTGAGGAGTTGGGTTTCGGGTGTTGAGAGAGGTGGTGGATGAGATGGATGGGTGTTTCTTGTGTGGAACTCCGGATTGATAGGCTCGTACCTCAGTGGTTGAGCAGTGTGGGAGATATCCATCTTGTCATGATTAAGGACCGAGTTGATGTGTCATCCTGCCTAATTCCCTCATCGTACAACCACTCGACCGTTGTATGGGCAACGGCTTAGCATAAATCCCACTAGCTAAACTGCTAGGCTTCAGGTGTGCTGGTGAGCAACGGGAGGCCTTGGAAAAGGACTAAGCTCTTGGTGACTTAGGTCCCGGTTACGGCCCCGTGGATGGGTTGTTAACCCCTTGAGCGCTCTCGCGTTGACTAGTCAGTGTTGGCTAAGGTGGGTAATGGCTTTGTTAGGATCCGTACCGACACTAAGGTGTTCGCGATGCGGTACCCTACTTGTGGGAAAAGTGTACAACCTCTGCAGAGTTAAAACCTATCCGGGTAGCCGTGTCCACGGCATTGGACGAGTTACGGCTCGGTCACACAACTAGCTTTTGGGGATGACTGGTATTCTACTGCGTGTGTGGGTGCGTGGAATTTTGGAAGTGTCCGGCAGGTGTGCCGTGCGCTACGGCGGACGGGGAGTCCGGTAGCGATAAAACTTGGATCCTTTGTGTAGGATCAACCCCACTTGATATATTGTTTACTAAAATGTTTTTATGAAACTTCTTTGAATTGGAACCCTACATGTGTTTAAAATCTAGCTTTACTGCAAATAAACCATAGCTTATTCCTTGATCATTCTCGTGCATACTCTGTTGTATCCCCCTCCGTGGATGGGGTTGGACTTGCTGAGTACTTTTGCACTCACCCTTGTGTTGTTACTTCAGAGGAGGATCCGGACTTCGTCGCCGAGGACTTCGAGTAGGAGGTTGCGTCTGCACCCAACGCTGCCTGTGGTGTTGGCCCTTTTGCAGGATGCTTCCGCTGACGCTTAGCTTCGATTGCAACCCGGAGTCCGACTGGACTGCAACTTGGATTTGTGTTGTTATCGCTTTAGTCTTGCTTTGGGTGTGGCTTGCCCGCCCGCTCCTTCGGGAGTTGTACGGTTTCTGAACTATCTGTTGAATAAATGTGTTATCAGCCTCCTGGGACTGATAATTTGGATCACATTTAGTCTCTACTTATGTGGGGACGCTTCATGTGCACTGAGGAAACCTGACCGCCCCACAATTATCGGTGTTTGTAGTACACCTTTCCTTTACAATAATGAACACTCATGTAAGATACATGAATAAGAGGAACATATCAGTACGTGCAAATGTGCTAGTGGCAAGTTGAAGTTCTATCATACCTTGTCTACCCTCTGTGCCACCTGCTCTAGCCATGAGAATTGTCTCTCCTCCCGACAATCCAGTCTCTCGTCCAACTGATTTTGTAGCTCGACCATACGAAGATTATTTTTGGCTTGTTTTTCCTGACCATCAACAAGTCTCTGAAGAATTAAGGCAAGCTCAGTCGGTTGACTGGCTGTTGCTGGAGTGACCGGTACTGATTCTATAGCAGATCGCGATGCACCTATCTGCTGGTCATGAGTGACTTGGAAACAAGGTACATACGTATTTTCCTCTTCACTGCCTTCACTGTCTGAACAATCGTTCTCAATTCTGTTCTCATTAGGAGATGGCTCATTCCTAGCCCTTAGGCCACGACGGCTGTCTCCTAGTCTCACTGGCTTGTATACCTTGAATTGTGTTTTGGCATTGCCGTTCTCATTTTGCCAATTTTTGGGTCCGGTTTGCACCTCTCTGCTATTCTCATCTTTTTTAGTAAGATGACTTAGGATGACGGAGATCCAGTGAGCATACGACATTTGTCAGGCCACGATCAACCCATCATAGATAACATCTTAAGTTTCACAAAGAATAAAGTTCACGATGTCGACCTCCCCGCTAGCCATGACATGGAAAAGAATCCACTACTGAAGACTAGTGATGGAGTTTGCATTGCCGACCCGTGGTAACAATGTCTTCTTTAGTGCCCAGTGAACCACATTGGCCTTAGGGGTAAGCATGTTAGGCATGCGATATGCTCGGTGAGAAGGAAATGGCTCCACAAAAAGTTTGGCCATATCCTCATTTGAAGGGAATGATCCACCAAGAAAACTACGGCAACATGGTTCACTATCCCTGTATACAATGTAGTGTAGGGACACGTGACATGTATTGACTCCAGGACTATCAGCAATTTGGTGTCGTCAAATTCTATGTGGAGCTCCTTGAAACATGACCTGAATGTACTCTCTGCTCTCAAGAATGTGCACCGTAGCATAGAAAACTCAGACCCAATCCTCAATATACTGATAATACCCTGAGACCAAATCAGCCAATCCGGGTAGTTGATCGAAGTATCCCTTAATATTTTCTCCTCCTATGGCCATGTTCATATGATTCCAGTTTATAATCTTGTGCTCAAATAGTTTAGGGGACAACTTTTGTAGTTATAGTAGAAAGTTTGCTGAATGACATTCCTAAATTTTGGTTCGACCCATTTTTCATGGGATTTTTCAAACCACACATCCTAAGACACAAATCTGAGCCTTTTAATCATTTGGTAGCTATGCATTCTTAGGTCAATCATCCTTAGCGGCTCTTCTGGTGGAGGGTAAAGAGGTACCTCGTTCTGCTCCCTGGGGTCGGGCGCAGGAAACTCAGCAGGGTAGGGCGGCCGATGCCTCATAGATTGCAGTCACCCAGAAGGCGTCGAGGTTGACCCCCCCATGTGCGGCAGGAAGGCACCGAGGTTGACCCAGCCCATGTATAGCAGGATTGGGCTGAGGTTGACCCACCCCGTGTACGACGAGAACGGGTAGGGGAAGACTCCTGTGTAATGAACCTGCCCCTTTGCCGCGTCTAAGCACCAGACGTGCTTGCAGAATTCGCTTGCGACTTCCTTTGTTGCTTTGCTAGAGGTGGATCAAGCGCCTTTCCATTCCTCTTGCCACCATCTCGGCCCATCTGCAAGGTCTTTCTCAAATCAGCATCCACAAGGATCTCAAAAAATTTAATGAATCCCCTTTCAATGACGAATTCCTATGAAATCAGGACGAGCGGTGGTGGATAGAGGTAGCAGCAGAGCGCGGCCGCGTCGGCGGGTGGTTGTAGTAGGTGGTGGCAGTGGCGGCTAAACCCTACCAAGGGCGAGCGCCACAGGTGACCTTGTAGTAAATGGGGAATGGGGAACGACGGGTCAGCAGGAGTGACACGATGTTGGATAAAGTCATAAAGGTATAAAGTGCGCCTAGACAAGAAGATGGGTAGGAATTTCCTACCCAACCTTGTTCTAGAATAAGGATATCCCAGTGTTTGAGAATACAATGAATTGGATAAACAACCAGACAAATGGGTGTTCAAAGATTTTGAAAGTGGTCACAGGATGTTTCGGTGTTTGACAATGCACTGAGCCAGATAAACAGCCAGCCAAATGGGCGTTCGAAGATTTTGTAGATGTCAAAGGATGTTCTGGTGTTTGATAATATACCGAACTGAAAAAAAGCCAGCCAAATGGGAGTTCGAAGATTTTGGAAGGCATCACAGGATGTTCTGGTGTTTTACAATACAATGAGTTGGATCAATAGCTAGCTAAGTGCGCTTTTAAACATATTGAGATGCATCAAAAGGATTTTCCCACAACTACTATGATAAAAGGTCTACATGCACATATTGGTTCATATCTTATACAACAAATGAGTTCAGATCGGATTGACTAAAACATTAATTGATTTCACTTCCTAGTCCTCATCTCTATTAGGTGCAGGATTTTCATCTTCATCATGGTATTGGCAGATAGTTTCATCCTCCTCCTCATCATCAGAATTGAATCCGTCCACATCAGATAGAACATGCTGGCGAATGGAACTAACTTGAGCCTCTAGAAAAATAGTCCACTCCTCCTCTTGTCAGTAATAGACACCGGAGCCTCCGAACCATCACCAATACCATCATTCAAGGTTTCTTCAATTACATCATCTTGATATGCAAGTACTATGCCACTGGGTGCTATGTCCTACTCATTTTCATTAAAGCTCCACAAATGCTTGTGCTCAAATTTTTGCACCACTCTCCATGGGTCTTGTAGCAGGGCATCTAGCAAGTAAAACACCTTCGTTGTTTGTTTAGCAAAAATGTAGGGATCACTTTTGTACCGGTATTGATGCTTGTGAAGTACCCATCCTTTCTAATCCTTGGTTCCCTTGTGGTCCCTCCCAGATCATACCAATCACAATGGAATAATACAATAGTTCGATTTATACCACGCCCTGATAAGTTATACCACAGCTCAATAATTTCTTTTAGACAACCATAAAACTCAAATGGCTCACTGTTATGAAATCCTGGAGCCATAATCCCACTGTTCTGTGTCTTCCGATTTTCCTCTCGGGCTGTATGTGGTACCGAACACCGCCAACAAGAGATGTTGAATATTTTCTTAGTCGCTTGTCTGGTAAAGCTGATAATGTATATAGGTCCTCGAAGACCTCTCCTTCAGGCATCTTTTCAATTTGTACAATAAAACCATAGTTTTATGTATAGATCCTCGCCAGCTAATATAAGTTTGTTATGAAAAAGCAGAAAATCTACATGCGATTTAAACCATCAGGCAAATTCTTTCTGAATTCTACAGTGAATAACCTGGTTCAACACACCTTCTACTTCTAACTGATCCCTGTATATCCTGCAAAAACACATCCATCTGAAAATTAGATCGAAATAATTGTAGTATAATCATTGCATGTCGGATTACATACTCGATATATGGCTCAACCTCTTCGCAATTGTTTAGCACATACCAAACCAGCTTGTCGTAATCTGAATCAAGGACCGAAGTCCTTGCTGCTCCAATTGCATCAACATTCCGCTGGAAACAAGATAAATCGCCTTCTTACATTAAATCAGCATTCTCTATGTTCCTACCCTCTTGATTGAATCGTGTGCCAACATCATCATCCGCTAAGTACCTTGAGAAAAATATCAAGGCCTCATTAGCGACATATGCTTCTGCAATGGATCCTTCAGGCCTAGTCATTTTTCTCATGGAACGCTTCAACGTGCATAGCCTTCTTTCGACGGGATACATCCATCCAAATTGTACTGGGCCTCTTAGGATTGCTTCCTCATGCAAATGGACAGCCAAGTGCACCATAACATCAAAGAAGGCAGGAGGGAAAATTTTCTCAAGCTTGCACAAAATTATTGGGATATTTGTTTTCAGTTTCTTCAAAACATCCAACTTTAGAGTTTTGCAACATAGTTGCCAAAAGAAGTTTCCTAATTCCAAAACAGCTGAGTATATCTCTTTATCCATTAAACCTCGAAGGGAAGCAGGCAAAATCCTTTGGAGTAGATATGACAATCATGAGTTTTCAATCTTTGGAGTTTGCATCCATCAGCAGCAATAGATCTTGATAAGTTAGAAACATATCCATCTCGGAACTTCAGCTGACTTATAAAATCACAGAACACCTTCTATTTCTTTTTACCCATTATATATGGAGCTTCTGGCATTTTGCATGACTTCCCTTCTATAGTATTCAGCATGTGTAGATGTGGTCTAATGCCCATGTCTTCCCAATCAACCCTAGCATTGATCGTGTCCTTTGTCTTCCCAGCAATTTTAAGCAATGTTCCAATAAGGTTTTCGCATATATTTTTCTCAATGTGCATGACATCAAGATTATGTGGCAGCTTTAGAGTTGTCCAATATGGCAAGTCAAGTCAAACAAACAAACCCTTCGGCTCCAACACTGTCCGGGTTACCGCTTCCTTTTCTGACCTTGAGGAGGCTTTCTTGGTTAACATCTTTAACCTTCTCCAGTTGCTGCTAAAGCTCCTGAGTAGTAAATTGCTCTGGGCTCTTTTGGTTTTCAGTTTTACCATCAAACTCTACTTTCTTTCTTCTCCATGGATGGTCAGTTGGAAGGAAACAACGATGGCCATTATAACATATCTTGTTCTTCAATCTCCTTGAACAAGGATCCTTGTCACAATGCACATAGGCATAATAACCTTTCGTGACTCGCCTCACAAATGTGCTCAGTGTTGGTAATCATGTATGCACCAACTAACCACAACATGCAGTTTAACGGATTGTTGACTACAAGCAGTGTATGCATTGACACCCTTCCAAAGGTCCAACAGCTCTTCTATGAGAGGTTGCAAGAAGACATCAAAATCCTTTGATGGAGAACTCGACCTAGGGATCAATAATGCCATCATGAAGTTTGATTCTTCCATGCATACCCATAGTGGCATGTTATACGGCACAACAAATACTGGCCAAATACTATATGAGTTAGTCATGTTGCCAAATGGATTGAAACCATCGGTTGCAAGGCCAAGTCTAATGTTCCTTGCATCTTTTGCAAATTTTGGCCAATTTTTGTCGAAGTCTTTCCATGCCTCACCATCAACTGGATCGCTAAGCTCATTGTCTACTGGTTTTCGCTTCAACTCGTGCCATTGCGCATCCTTTGTGGTTTTTGATGAAAGAAATATCCTCTTCAACCTTGAAACTAGCGGAAAATGCCTCAATAGCTTATGAGGAACACGCTTCTTGTTGTTTGCATCTTTCCATCTTGAATCCGCTTCACAACACACTAGGCACACACCATGTTCGGTTAGCGTCTTGCGAAACAATACACAATTATTCTTGCAAACATGGATAGATTCATAGCCGAGTCCCATGGCACGTATGTACTTCATTGCATCATCGTAAGATGTCGGAACACATGCTCCTGGAAAAGCAAGGGACACCACTTTTAGAATTGCATTGAATGCGATATTGCTGATTCGATAGAAAGAATTGACATGAAGTAACTTCACAACAAATGTAAATTATGTATATTTAGGTCCCGGTGCCACCTTACGGTTTATATGTTCCTTTATAAATTCTAACATTTTCCCTTCAAGCTCTTTAGCGTGGCACATGTTGGCTATCATTTTAGGAAGTCCGTCTTCAGTGCCTTCATCCTCTTCCATACCCGATATGTGTTCATTTTCCTGAACCATTTCCTGATCACCATCTTCCTGCAAAACTGCATTATCCACAACCCCCCTCATCCGACAGAACTACAATTTCCTCAACCCCATTATACTACAGATTTGCATTTTCCTGAACCCTATTCTCGAATGTTTCAACATGATGGATCTACCTAGTGTAGGTGCTTGCCATCCCATTCATAAGTAAGTGCAGGTTCACCGTATCTATAGTACATCTAGACTGATTTAGGCATCCACGACATGGGTATAGTATTTATTTATCATCAGAGTATCTACTCTTAACAAATTCCATAGAATCATTAACCCCTTTCTCATGCTCGGGGGTAAATAGTTGACAACCATGTATCCAACCTTTATCCATCAGGGACATTTTAGCGAATTCAACTCAAAATTGCTGACAGATTGAAAGACCTCAATGCGAAATGAAATTTTGATGAATTCAACTCAAAATTACTGACCAGATTGATGCACCACAGCTGGAAGCACCAGATTTGTGCTGCCAAAGGACTGAGCCACCGTGGGGTGGCGCAGACCTCCGCTGGAGTGCTTCGTCCTGGCCGGCTTCTCTCTGTTCTTCTTTTTTCCCTATTGCGGGAGCGTGGCAGCGGGTAAACTACTTTTTGGCTGCAGCACGGGCTTTTCTGCCACCACATACCACACTCAACTGAAACTTACCTTACATGTGGGATCCGGTCACGGTAAAGACTTCCCATTGGATCGGTAACAGGATTGACCCACGGGAGGATAACATTTTTCATTTTATTTTACCATCTTATTTATCAACTTAAACTTACATGTTGGACCCTCATTGGTTTAGGATATTTTTGCGAAGCTTATATCATCACAAAACCACCATGTAACAGCGAGTGACGATTTCTTTTTTGGCTACAGCGGCAACTTTTATGATGTTCCTAACTTTATCACTAAATTTGCCCGGATGTCAAACTTTGTGACGTTTTCAGCTAGAAATGTCATAGATCTATGATGAGAACAAATGTCTCATAAAATTTTCATCATAGATCAACACATTTCTTGTAGTGTAAATACTCAAATCTTCATCCTGATTAGGAGATGAAGAGATGAACAGGCGCGGAGCCACAAACGCGGATAGAGAACGACTCTTGGGCTGTTTAGGAGAGCATCAGTGACAAGGAAAACAAAAGGTTTATGCTAGGGACTGATGAGCCAGATGGATTCTGGAGGCCCTTAGAAAATGGAGGCCCTATACGACCGCGCAGCCCGCCCGCCCCTAGGGATGGGCTTGTCGAGAAGCAATTGCCACCAATAGAGTGGTGGAGGCGGCTCAATTTTAAGGACACTAAATTGGTGCTAGTGCAATGGGAAAGA
>NC_028453.1:25223596-25293147 GCF_000263155.2 Setaria italica | reverse complement strand
CACAATTCAAAACAGATACGGTTATAGATATGCAAAGGTCTACATATTTCCAACCGTATCTCTTTCGAACGGGAGACGCCTAACTAGGTTACGTGATATACGAACATCATACGGAAAGAGAGGTGTAGGATACCTCACCTTGCTATCCTGCAAAGTGACGAGTCGTGGACGATAACGTAGCCTCTCCTGCAAGAAAAGAAACATAGAACTGTCAAGTTGTAATTTTGGCAGCACCTCCCCTGCACGGGAAGCTTTCTTAAACCTACATCAAATCAAACGGCACGATGGCCGACAACCACATCCACTCCAATTTTTAACGGCACGACCACACACATCTCAAAAGGAAGCAAATAATTCATCAATCATTCATCCTTTTCTAATTTCTTAAAAAAAAGTCCTATCACCTCCCTAGTCGTTCTACCCTTTTATAATTTCTATTTTTTTCAAATTTCTAATCTATAAGTCCTTTTCTAATTCATCCTATCATTTTCTAATTTCTAATTTATTTTCTAATTAATTTAAACAACAAATATTGAAGAATTACCGACCGAGAGCGGCGAGGGGGCAAACGAGGCACGCCCGGGGCCGGGTGGCGCCGGCGGGCGCTTTCCCTAAGCGCGGCCGAGGCTGGGGGGTGCCGGCGAGGCTAGGCACGCGCGGCGGGTCGGGGCGGGGTGCGCCGGGGGGGGGGGAGCAGCGTGGCGCGTCCGTGGGCACTTTCCTGGGGCACGGCCGAGGCTGGGGGGCACCGTGGGGGGGCGGGGGGCGGTGCCGGGGCGTGCCGTTGTGGACGGGGCAAGGGAGGCGCGGGCGTGTGCCTGGGTGTGTGCCTGTGTGCCTGAATTAGGGCGGCGGGCGGGGGGTAAATTAGGGGCTTTGCCGAGTGCTAGATCGCCAGCACTCGGCAAAGTTCCTTTTTTATTTTTTTTCCTAAATTTCAAACGGGAGCTTCGCCTGGGCAGTGGGGCCCCTAGAAAAGTTTGTCAAGTGTTGAATATTAGACACTCGGCAAATAGCTACTTTGCCAAGTGTTTCCATATGACACTCGGCAAAGTACGCTTATATTTCATGCGTAAACCTTTAATAACGTGTTTTACTAATTTTTTCCCGATAAACTTAAAAAAACCTTATCAAAATCACTAAACAATGCCTATTTCATTTTTCTACTAACATTATTGCATTATTTCACGGAGTTATAACTCAAATTGAATTTATATCTATTAAAATTCTATAATTGCAGTTAATAAATAAAAATTATCAACGGATCCGAAAAATTTCCAAAATTTGACATGAACCAATCTATGTTGTCTATTTCCTATACAAAAAGTTTTGAAGTCAAACCCAAATTCAAGTGTCAGTTGGATTCAAAATCTTACCGGATCGTTCCAACTTCTACGAATCTTCTCCGGAGATGCTTCGATTTGTAAGCATCATACGTCACAAATTGTGCGAAACCTTCTCAATTTTTTACCACGGCCTCCACATATGATATGATGGCATCTTGACAAATCTCGTGATTTTTAGACTTTGTTTGTTTTTTTAGAATTTAAAAATCATTCGACCACACGTTCGTGGTCGTGTTTTCTGAACAAAATGTTCGAAATTTATTTTCATTTCTTGGATGAGACCTCAATTCGGACTCAATAACATGAATATGATTTTTCCACTCATTTTATTCCATTATTTCAATCACTTGCCGTTCAAATTTGACTTAAATCAACAAATTACTCTAAATGAAATCAATTCATTAAATATAGCAAATAGACCAAGAAATAGACCACCTTCTAACATGAAGTGACAAATGTCGCATGTGGGGAGTAGAAAAAGTGTGGAGGGTGGAGGAGGGAAAAATAGTTTTGGTTTTGCCGAGTGTCACAAAAAACACTCGGCAACCCTAGGCGTTTGCCGAGTGTCGTGAGAAAACACTCGGCAAACTTATGACTTTGCCGAGTGTCGGGCGAAGCACTCAGCAAACTTGGAACTTTGCCGAGTGTCTCTGACGGACACTCGACAAAGGACTAACGTCCAGCACGCCCCCCTAACGGAGGTCACATGTGCCGGTCACGTGATGAAGATTTGCCGAGTGTCATTTGTTTGCCGAGTGTTATTTAAGGTTTTGCCAAGTGTTTTCTATTTGACACTCGGGAAAGAGAATTTATGCCTAGTGTAGAATGTTTGCCGAGTGGTTTCACGGAAACGTTTGCCGAGTGCCCGAAATAAAGCACTTAGCAAATAAAAAAACACTCGACATTTTAACTATTTCCCGTAGTGAAATGTGCATAACCATCGAGGCTAGTGGCACATACATATAAATATAGAAACATAAATAGTGTATGTGGATAGCACACACGCGAAGTAGCAAACGGCAAACAGGGGGGCTCAGGTATGATTTATAAATATGTAAATACAAATACTGGATATCAATATTGTCTATATCACCATCATATGTTTCATGACTTCATTCACCTGATTTTTCATGTGTGGGATTAAAATCCGATGGGCCGCCCCTTTCAGGTCCATGCTAATTAAGTTGCTAACCCTAGTAATAAATTGTCCAACCCTATATATCCATCACATCTCCCTCCCGATTGCGTAGCGCCACTGCCACTAGACCATGCGCCTCCACAACTACTCGTCACCCTTCCCCAATGGCAGCCAGCTGCAACCACCACATGCTCTATTCTCACCACTAGCATATATTTTTACAGCAAATTCGCCTCTTACTCCACCCTTCTTCATTCCTTGGCTCCGGCGGCTCCAGCGGCTCCCGAGAGAGAGAGAGAGAAAATATGGTAATCTTACTTTTCTCGTCTTTATATTTTAGAACATATGTCTACATATTTTGATACGGATATATTATCTTTATCCATATGTGGAAACAAAAATTTGGATATGAATCGATATACACATATCCAAATTTAGGAAATGAATCCGGATGCATCATATTAACATAAGCACATCACATACGTAGGAGAATAACTAGTCCTAAAAACGTCATATATTAAGGATGAGAATAGTACATGTATCTCGTATTGTTGTTTCCTTCATGTTGTCGTGTTGGAAGATGCATCGGTAGAGGACATCTTACCCATCTCGTTTTCTAGGTGATTGTTGTATGCTATTTTTGTATCGAAAAATGTATTTTGTAAGTCAACATTTGTTCTCGAGTTGTCGTTGTTGAAGTATGTTTCCTTTTACTGACACTAGACCATTCCGCACGCAATGCGCGCCCTACCATTTCAACAACCAAATACAAGTAAATAGAAGGCAATGAAAGGCAACAAATGGCATGCATGGCACAGGACAGATTCATCACCAAATCACAGCATATGCTAACAAACACATCATCAATACATGCTTTGCACGCCTATCAACATTGCAGCAATAGAGTTTTTATTCTGACTGAACAAACACAGCTAAAAAACATTGAACAAGCTACAGCAGTATCATACTTCCACAGTCAAAGAATCAACAAATTAGGTTCGGTGCAACACTTGCGGTAAATTGCATGTTGGTACAACAATATCAAAGTATATACCAACATAGGTAAAATGTTAATCTAGCGGGAACATAAGGATCATATGTATCTATTGCTGGTAACAAATTGAATTGTCTACCCATAGCCGGTAGCTCATATCAGCGGAGATTTCTATACTAAAAGGTTCATAATCACGTATATGCGGCCAAATGATAATGAAGATCATATGAGCATCTCATGGTGTAAAGAATCAAATGATTATTCTGGGAGAGACCCATGGTCTTGTCTATCACCTCTACGGCGTCCCTTGTATTGCTCCATTCAGGCTGATTGATAAGAAATTGAGAAGGAAATATAATTAGCAAATGGAAATGGTTACTTAGTAGATATAAATTCAGAAGGAAAAAAATGATTCAGGACAATGTTACCTCAATGAACTTCTGAAGATTGGGTCTGCCCTTTGTGATATCGTAGTTCTTGATGTTGGAATAGAATATCTGAAACCTTCCGATAAATCGCACATATGCTATATCCACCTGCACATCAATCTGATTATAATAGGGATTTTGATGAGCAGTTAAATAAATATGCATGACACATATATGCTTCCTAGATGTTGAGCTCTCTACCTGCGGCTCTGAAAGCTTGAGCCACGAAAAAGGGGAAGCTGATTATGAGTTCAGAGTTTACAGAAATTTATTAATCTTAACAATACTTCTCTATGCTTGGTATTTCAAAGAATTAACTGAAGTCATAGAACCTAAGAAGGTAGGAAAACAACGATTCTCAAATATTCAGGAAAAAATAGTGACCCTGCTTCATATCTTAAAATTAAGACCATCAGTACAATGGTATTCTATTGTTATGATAATTCATGTTCTATATACTTCTATGTAAGTGCTTGAAGTGACCCTACGAAGGATAGTCGTACAGATGCTCGGCTAGTGCTGACAGGCAAATAAGGCAACATCTCTGATGTCAGTTGTGCGTACGCATCGCAGTTTGCCCTGATAAACTCATACTACTGTGATGAATTATATTTCCTATCTAGCAGAACATGAAGAAGAGATCAAGAGAAGCAGCATCTTTTCATGTTCCATGAAATTTGTTGTAAAATGAATCTATATGAATAGGAAATTAGGAATGGACCTAACACAAAACAAAAGGAAGTCAATTACCTTGCCGA
Organism: Setaria italica; assembly: GCF_000263155.2. Taxonomy (NCBI): domain Eukaryota; kingdom Viridiplantae; phylum Streptophyta; class Magnoliopsida; order Poales; family Poaceae; genus Setaria; species Setaria italica. The sequence goes on along the minus strand of NC_028453.1, from coordinate 25,288,483 downwards.
GCTGACCACCTCCTGCCTACATCTGAGTGCTGCTGCTGGACAGTTGGCAGGTGGGTCAAATCAGAAGGCAGCAACTTTGGGATTCTTTGATCCATGGGGTGGTGTTCTCACTCTGGGCTGCTTCGGGGGAGGCAAGGAGGAAGGAGAAAGGGATACGCACTTCTTCCTTTGCTGCCAACCATGGCCGCCACGGAGGCTGGTGAGGTCCACCTGATCTGCGAGCAAAACTCCAACCACAGCAAACATTGACTCAGTTCTAGCTTCTGTGAGGTATCAACTGGAATATGAAGAAGGCATGACAACTTTTTGAATTACCTTATATGCAACATTAGGGTACTTTTTTTTTGCGGGTAAATATTAGAGTACTTAATCAACTTCATATTCGAAAGTCCCTCCTTAATCTGCATTCAACCATGTAGTTTTGTCATCAGCAAAAAAATACTGCTGCCAACAGCTACTAATTGAACTCTGAAATAGACAAAGATCATTGAGCTTGCAAGTAAAAACAATAATGAGGGACATAATCTGAAGGGAGGGATCATGATCTAGAAGACATAAATTATCACCAAACATTAAAAATGCACAATAATCGAAAGCGTGTAACTGAAAGTGACCAGCTCAACGATCTTGCGCCTGATGACCATTTGATTCATTAGTGCAAAGATAGCTAACATATCTCTATATATTTTGATGTTATGACCTTTGGATCAACCAAGCCCCAAATTAGACCAATGAATCATATAGCACCAACTTGCAATCTAGGTAACACAGGCCAATTCCTATGACAGCTTTAAATAGCACACACTGGTAGACATTAAAACGAATTACACGACAAGCGACAAAAATGAAATTGCAGCCACCTGACAACCTGCAAACGCGAGTCTGCAAATGTTTTTTCACCTCATGGCTCATGGTGTTTACGCAGTTCTTCCCAAATATCAGCTGCCTCCACTACTTGCCTTCGATGTGGTGACTGTCATGGTGTTCAGGGTACGGAAAATATGAGACAATCCGATCTTAGAGACAGCAAAATCCAAGATTGAGAGAAGGACCAGGAGGACAGGAGAGGTACCTGGAGCGGGCGATTGTCGAACATGAGCGGGCAGCCGGGGGAAGAGCTAGGCCCCTCCCGAGCGTGCGAGTAAAAGCCTCCTCCAGGAGCCAGAGCAGTACCCCCTCACCTTGGACCCCTTGCCCAACCGCATCAGGAACGGCACAACCTGGAGGCAGCCGAAGACGAGGACGTCCAGCTTGAGCCCCGTCCAGCCCCGCCCTCCTCCTCCACAGCTACCGCCAGCGCGATGGAGATGTATGGCGGCGCGCGAGCGGCGGTGGGAGAAAGAGGACCTACCCCGGCCGACCGCGCCGTCGGGTCGCAGCGGCCCGCGCTGGGCCCGTGCCTCGCCAGGGCTAGGCTGCCGTGCCGCTCCAGCACCGGGGCCGGCCCGGACCACGCCTCCGGGGCTGAGACGGCGGGATCGCTGAGGGGCCGGAGGTGGCGGCGTAGGAGAACTGAGGGAGAGAGATCGGGAGTGAGGGCAGCGGCGGTGGGAGAACGAAGCCAGGTGAATAGGTGAGGGTGAGACCGCGAGAGATGGGAAGAGATAAGGCGGACCCACCACTCGCCCTCAGCGTCGCCTTGCGCCTGCCGCGCGCTCCCGCGAACTCCGACGCAGCACAGATCGACACACGTCGATTTTCATAATTTAGCAGCCTGTTGGCTTCAGCTTATTCAGCCGACTTATCAGCCACAAAACAGTACTTTCCTCTCACAACAAATTAGCCGTTTCAACTTTTCAGCCGACTTATAAGCTGAAGCGAACAGGCCGATTAGATGTTAATTTAAAGACACTCCTCTTTACAATCTGAAATAACACCCATCCTGCATCACAAACCGCAGTCAATCTTTTTGTTACTGTAATTTTAATCCGTATGATGCTAGTTTATTGGAGACTCATCTTTGCTATAAACATAAAATTATTATTTCTGTTTCACAAAAAGATACTTACTAGTCTTTTGTTTACTATGTTTTTAATTAAAAAACGCACGTGTGCCGCAACGTGCACTGTATTAGTGAAGTTTATATAAAACATCCGGTCATCCGAGACGTCATCTTAGTCGTCATCTTTTTCCTAAGCCCCCGAGAAGTTCGTTCTGGTCATCCGGTGGGAGAGCCGTCATGGTAGCTCTCGGGGAGGGGTGTGTTTAATAGACCTCGTAGAGCTGATTCTCTGTTGATTTCAAGAGGAGTTCTACCCAACAGTTTTTCAGAGAGAAGTGATTCTCTACTGATTCTGTAAATTGATTCTCCGAAATAAATTAAGAGGTTGGGAGCTGGATAAAGTAGCTTCTCCTGATTATTCATCCTGATTTTAAAAGTTTATGCTGGAGAATCACAACCACAGAATCACTTCTCTCAGAGAATCAGTTCACCTAGAGAATCAGGATTAGATGGAGCTCTACCAAACAGACCCTAACTAGCTGATCGGGGTATTAGCTACTCACTCTGTTTTGAAATACAAGTCATTCTAGAGATTTCAAAACACACATGTACCCTTGAGTTATGGTGTAGGTACAGATAACAAGGAATCGATTTTAACTAGATACTTCGAAGCTTCCACCTTGAACTCGTCAAAGCAAACCTACTGGCTTGGTTACGACGACGTCCAGTTGGCAGCTCCTGGCAGCGGAGGAAGACCTTATTTTGTCAACTTTGAGGAGAATTAAAGGAGCTATCTACAATGTCGACGGAGGAACTATTAGTTAATCTTAGTGTCTTTGGGGAGCTGCAGCGCGTCAATTTTTACTCAATCAAGTGCCACTCTTAATTAGCAGAAAGCATAAAATTATGTATCAAATCATAAAGGTTCTTTTGATGCTACGTGGATTAGTGCATATTTCCACCACTGCTTACATGCCGAATCTGTTAAAGCTTTCTGTCAGCTTTGGTTGACGGTTGATTTGTTCTTAGCGTCCTGAATGAAAATGCAGAGCCATACTTTGGTCACATCCTACCTTCAGGTTCTTTACTTGCATTTCCGTTCCCCTGTCCGTAAAAACGAGCTGTGTGATTCCAGGCCAAACCGCCCAGAAGCCCTGTAGGTTGAGTCAAATTGGTTGATGACGAACCTTTCAGGCTTGCTATCTGGCTTCAACTTCCTTCAGTACGAAGTATGCATTGTTTCATTCTCAAGAACATGCGAAATACAGGCCTGCAGTTCCATCAAAAGATGGGATTTAGCACTACAACATACGGTGAGCACATTGACACATGGGGGCGCTCAACTACTGTAGTCAATCTAACAAAAAAAATGCAGCAGCAGAGAAGGTCAGAGTCCATCGGCGACCTGTAACGACCAAGAAGCAACGCTAGAGACTCGAAAACGACATGTATTGCACCACACCTGCCTCTCTACAATTCTGTAGCTTAGATTTGGATCAATGGGCACTCTGTTCTTCTAGTTCTGAAAAGATCCAGCATTACCCTTTTTGTGCCGCCATCTCTTCATTTGCGTCTAGCCCACCTCCAAGCTTCAAGTGTTTGATCAGGTAAGAGAACAGCGTTAGAATGCAGATCCATTGAAGAACGGCAGACGAAAATTGCCTTGAGCATGCGTGGCACGAAAACATATGGTCACAAGTTTATATAACTCCAGGGCGTAAAGTTTGTAAACTGAATCACCAGTCTGAAGTACCATTAGGAGAAAACGGCAACCTAGTATTAAGATGAAAAGAAACAGTTGGTCACCGTTTCGCAACTTGACAAAGGGACCCGCCCAAATGATGACGGTGAAGTCATAAAATGTGACATGGTACCAGATTTTTCCGTTGAATAGAATATATCAGATTGAAACGCTTAGTGTCTTGAGCAACACATGCTATAAAATAAGTAAATACAGTTGTGTCTTTACTCAAACAAGCAAAGCAAAGTTAATTTCACTTCATACAACGCATAGTGGATGGCTTTGGATACCCAAAAATCCCTCTTCTCACAAATACTTGAAGTATTGGACTATGTTCAGTCAGACTTTTGATTCTTAGACAATCAGTAACATCTAATGATCTAATGTACTTAGTCAGGAAACATGAAAAATAATGTGTAGATTTTTTCCTTGAGAAATCTTGAAGTACTTTCACTTTATCACATATTTATCGGATTTGATAATCTATTCTAAGAGAAAATATTTATCAAATGTAAGTCCACCAAAACAAGAAGTTTTTTTTTACATAGCAGTAGAGTGAAAGACTCTGACAGTTTGATATGCAAGAAGTAAAGAACAATAGCAGATAACGCGTAGCCTCGAAACAGCCCTAAATTGATATGGTCAGCCACAGATATCTTGGTGTGTGGATAGGGGGCAGCTGATCAGCCTCATCCTATCCACCTCGAGTATCGGGAAGATCCACTAGTAGAGAATTCACCTTCCATACGCCTCATTTTGTCCCAGTTTAAAGTTGGTCCGCGATAAAAGGTTCACCAACCGGGACTAAAGCTTGGTCACTGGTGGGAGGCTCACCAACCCGGGACTTTTTATCCCGGTTGCAAAGGCTAGTGGAAAAAAAAAGACCCTCAGAGGCCTTTTATCCCGGTTGGTGTTTCAAACCGGGATAAAAGGGGGTCTTTTATCCCGGTTGGTATTACACCAACCAGGATAAAAGACCCCCTCGACCTTTTTATCCCCGTTTGTAATACCAACCGGGATAAAAGGGGGTCTTTTATCCCGATTGGTGTTTCAAACCGGGATAAAAGGGTCCCCAACGAGGTGGCTAAAAGAGGCCTAAATCCCTCGAACCCTAAAGGGGATCTTTTATCCCGGTTGGTGTTTTCAAACCGGGATAAAAGGGTCCCCACGAGTTAATACAAAACGATTGCATCCCTTGTATAGTCAGATGTGTTGTGTAGGTGGGATGGCAAGGAAGCTACGCGCGAGGCTGGAGGTTGTGGGTTCGAATCCTACGCAGCGCGCACGCGCATATTTCACGTGAAAAATCGCATGGCTTGTTTTTGCAGCGTGTGGGGGGCCCTCCCAGGATTTTTTTTTCAGCGCCTAGCATGGTGACCTGTTACCAACCAACCGGGATAAAAGGAGGTCTTTAGTCCCGGTTGAGTGACCTGGGACAAAAGACCCCCCCCCCCCCCGTTTTGTCTCGGTTGGTTTATCCTGAATGGATTTTTGGGAGATTTGCATCCTACCAACCGGGACTAAAGGCCAATTCTCTACCAGTGATCATTCTAACATTCCTCAGATAATCATGTGCTGGCTGTGGTGATTAGTCATTAAACCCATAAAGTAATTTATTATAGAAATTGCATTCAGATAAATGATTTTATGTATCAAAATGACTAAATGATTAAAGGCTTGTTAGATTATGGAAAACAGAAAGACTAGCTTAGCATGGGCATCGTGTTTGAGGGAAAAAAACTTAGCATGGGCATTGTGTACAGAAGGGCACAAACAAAGAATAATCAAACACTTTAATAACTTAGCATGGGCCATCAGGTGTATGATGGAGACACAGAGGATGCGTAAAAATTTATCATATCGATTATGTGCACGGGGGCAAACAGAAATGTTATTAACTACAGTGAAATGGTTGAAGAAATTACTGGTGCTGTAAGCTGTATCTCATAAGACCTGGAAAACCAGACTACTAGAACATTATTTTTATTTAGCTTTGTTTTTCTTCTGTATTGAAGAGCCACATACTAACCAAGTAATTTTAAGCAAGCTAGAACAAAAAAATTTGATTGCTCTTTAAGAGTAATCTAATAATGGGACAGTTAGAAAGTTATACATGCGTTAAGTAATCAGCTGAACATGACTACATGAGTTTCATCAAAGGCTTTGAGATAAGAAGCAATCATCATAGTTATCTACTTACACCAAAATAGCAAGTGAACAGCAAAAGGATCGGTCACAGGATACTTCAATGCAAGCTTTTAAAATATGTGACTAATCTAGCTAAGTGAGAGGCATTTCACCAGAGCTGTAATTTGCATGACTGAACGTGGGGAGGTGGTGTATCCTGTTCCTTTATTGCTGAAACAACAAGGTGTAATGCTGATGCACAATACTTCTGTATTTTAGAACCATGATACTTTGCTAATGCATGTCCTCATTGCAACACATGGACATGGTCAGCAAGACAGATCTATTTTTCTGAAAAGTGAAGGTTGCCATGATACATATAAACAAAATTCAGTTAGAAGCTATTGAGCCTCGACCAAAATGGTATGAAGCTTCAGTCACAACTATTCCCTGCTGAATATTAAACCAAACTGAAAAGAGTATCCATCCAGTATCTGTAATTGCTAATTGGCAGTTTGGCTCCAAGTTAACTTCACTTGTACATAGCCTGCATATATCCTTGGCATAGCTAAAATGGTACTGGTTCCTACTGGTGGGACTGCATTTATAATCTAGTAACGTAATACTGCATATGCAATGGAGAAAAACAGATACTGTCATAGGTCACAAGCAATAAGTTAAATAAGAAGCAAAATGCCATACTATCTTTGTGACTCTAGACTAATAACAAACTGAATACAGATGATTTTCATTTGGCCCTGGGAGAACATAACAAAGGTCAAGCACCATCCATTTGTTTAAGCACTCCATTTCTGATCATACCTGTTGACGCCCAAAAGTGGCAGGTATGGGAAGATCTGGTCAGACCTGTTTAGACCGGTTTCCCAACCGGTCAGACCGGTTTGGGAAAAATTCCCAAAATGCAAATTGAACTTCACCATTGCGTAGCGCCTGTCTACTAGATCAAAATTAATATATAGAACTTCCGATTTGGAGTTCGGATGAGGAAGATACGGCCTTTGCAAGATCTGCAGCTCGGTAGACTGGTCAGACCGGTTGCCCAGGCCGGTCTGACCGGTCTGGCTCTGTATAAACCGAGTTGGAGTTGTATTTTAGCACGAGATTTGTTAGAGTTTCGACTCCTTAAGGGGCAAGATCTCCCCTCCCTATAAATATGAACGGCCACGGCCAATTAAGTGAGATCCAAATCGTATCAATCTACTATTTTTGCATCTTTTACTTTTCCTCTTTGCCTTAGCTTTTCCAACCCCCATCTCGCTGTTCTTCCTTCATCTCGACGACATCTGAAGGCAGTCTAGGTGGCCTGCCGATCCTAGAGAATCCTGCATGCGTCTGCCCCAACAGGATCCTTTCCGGGCGAGCGTTCGAAGGTCTACCGTTGGCCTGCCTGACAACCGGTCAGACCGATCCCTATAACCGGTCAGACCGGCCTGCGCAGAGCTGCTGTAGCGAGCCCCTCCGCGTGCCGCACGGTCGCGTGTGTTCGTGTGTTGGCCCAAAACAGCGTCAACATATTTTGGCGACTCCGTTGGGGAAGAAGAAGGAAGACACATCGGTTGCAATGGCCGGTGAAGAAGATCTTTCCAATGTTACTACGAAAAACGTGGTCAATCCAACATTCGAGCAACTTCTTGAAGAGATCCGCCAGATGCTGGAGGAGCGCAAGAAGAAGCGTGATGAGGAGGACTTGCGAGCCGCGATTTCGAGTTTCGAAGTCGACTGAAGAGGTGCGATCCAGAAGATCAAGGAAATCGACTTTGCTTCTACCTCCAACAACGCTTTTAGCAGTCCGCCACCTGAGGTACAAACCAATGTGAGCACATCATCACCGCCATCTCCTTTTGTTACCATGGCTGACCTTACTACCATAATTGACGATCTGCGCTTATCGATAAATAAAAGTGTGCAAGATATGGTAGATAGGTCTAATGGCAAACGTGTGGAGGGGGGCAATGATGTTGCATCTATTTATAATCCTGTACCACCTCAGATCCCATCTAATAGTACATCGGCAACACCCATAACGGGGTCCCATCTAATAGTACATCGGCAACACCCATAACGGGGTCTCAGTATGGCATGCCGTTGAACTACTTTATGGGACAATCACCTCCACCTCGATCTAGTCAGTATCAACCGGTCAGACCGCATGGTCTAACCGGTCTGACCGGACCGGTCAGGGTGCTTTGGTCCCGTATGTGTCATCTCCTGAGCCTATAGCTGTTTTACCTCCCGTTCAGGCTGTCTCTGGCCGATCTGGTGAGATTCTTGGAGTTTTAAATCCATATCCAGTAACAGCTTATAGCACTCCACCTGTGGTGCCTTTTGGGTTGGGTAGTTCATATGGTTCCATGCCTAATTCCCAATTCAATAGCCGTTTGCAACAGAATGTTAATAGTCCACCTATACATCAGAATGTATTGCAATCGAATGATGTTACACCACAATTGCCTTCGCCAACCACTATTCAAGAAGTTTTGGATAGGTTTCATGCCAATCTTGCTAAGCAAATGAAGGAAGTTTATGGAATAGAGGTGAAGCATAAAACCCGTACCTATCAAAAGCCGTATCCTTTGAGTTTTGATTCGGCTCCTTATCCTTCTAGTTGTCATTGTCCTAAATTTGTGAAGTTTAGCGAGGATGATGGCAAAACCACTTGGGAGCATGTTAGCCAATATCTTGCTCATTTAGGAGAAGCTGGTTCTATAGAAGAATTAAAAGTACGGTTATTTTCTTCATCTTTAATTGGAACCGTTTTTTCGTGGTTTGCTTCATTACCTGTTAATTCTATTCATACTTGGGAGCAATTAGAACAAAAATTTCATGACCACTTTTATAGTGGAGATGATGAGTTGAGATTGAGTCATTTAACATTGGTTAAGCAAAAGCCTGATAAGCCTGCTACTGATTATATCAGAAGGTTCAGAGATGTAAAAAACCATTGTTATAGTCTTATTATCTCCGAGAGAGATCTTGCTGAATTAGCTTTTAATGGATTGCGATCCCATATTAGAGATAAATTGGAGGGTCATGAATTTGCTAATATTACCCAAGTCTTACAAAGAGCTATGGCTCAAGAAAGCCGAGCTAAAGATAGTCGACTCAAATCTGATCGTTCCAACATGTATATGTTAGATCATATATTCCTCGAATGATGAGAGTAATGATATCCTAGCTACTGAATTAGTACTGCCCCACAAGGGTAAACCTGGTACTTGTGCTTCTCTCAAGCCGGTCCGAAAGAATCGGCAAGAAGATATGAAATTTACTTTTGATGTAGCCAAGTGCGATAGGATTTTTGACGAATTGCTTAAACTTGGGCATGTGAAAATTTCTCATACTATGCCTCTGTTTGAAGAGTTGAATAGGAAAGCATATTGCAAGTTCCATAATACTTTCTCACATACCACTAATGATTGCAACGTGTTTCGCCGGCAAATACAATCGGCCATTAATGAAGGTCGTTTGACTTTTCATGAAATGCAAGTTGATCAAAATCGTTTTCCGGTGAATACTCTTGAGTTGAGAAATCTCAAAGTGCTAATTCGGCCGGATCAGGCCGAAAAGGCTAAAGGGAAGAATGTGATTATTGGTGAAGAAAGGCATGAGAAAAAGGTGCCTCAAGTCACAGCAAAGACTTCTATGCTTGGGGGGCAAGGCAAAAACAAGGCTACCGGTTCTGCACAGACCGGTCTGACCAGTCAGGGAACCGGTTTGACCGGTCATCCCAGAAAATTTGGAGCCAAGCAAAATCTGAAGAATAAGGCAAAGCCGACTTTCAAGGATCTGTTGGCCAAATATGAGAAGGAAGCATCTAGTCAGAAACAAGGGAGTCGGCATAATAAAGGTCAAAATCAAAAATCGTCTTGTTCTTGTGAATGTCATGCAAACCATGCTATTGCATCACATACATCTTTTTGGCCGACTACGCCATGGTCTTGGCCATACCCCTGCTATTATTCACCTCCTGATCATAAGGGTTTTTATATGCAACCATGTATTGCTTCATATTCTCCTGCATATTCAAAATGTGGTTCATTTCAAAGACCGATTGTTGCTAGTAATAATCTGGTTAAAAGTGCACCCTTTGTTACTAAAGGTGGTAAGAAAGATAGCAAGGAAGATTCAAGATACCTACAGCCGAGGTGGTGTCCCTCTGGCTTATCTCACACTCAAAAAAGGAGGTTACAACAGATGCGGAAGCAAGAATCAATGGAGCAGCAAGTAACGGCTATACCGGCAATGCCAGCAGCCACCAAGCAGGTATGGAGGCCAAAGCAAGTTGTTTCTTGAATCAAGAACAAGTTTATGGCCGATGAGACAATTATCGCCCTTAGAAAAAATATATAGCCCATGCTGTGTTCATCATCGTCTTTAAGCACTTCTGGACCAGGAGAGTATTTTCTGGCATGCAAGCTTTGCCAGAAAAAGGGGGGGCATGTGTTGACGCCCAAAAGTGGCAGGTATGGGAAGATCTGGTCAGACCTGTTTAGACTGGTCTCCCAACCGGTCAGACCAGTTTGGCAAAAGTTCCCAAAATGCAAATTGGACTTCACCGTTGCATAGAGCTCGTTGAGTTGATCAAGATTCATATATAGAATGTTCGATTTGGAGTTCGGATGAGGAAGATACGGCCTTTGCAAGATCTGCACCCGGGCAGATCTGTGTAAACCGAGTTGGAGTTGTATTTTAGCACGAGATTTGTTAGGGTTTCGACTTCTTAAGGGGAAAGATCTCCCCTCCCTATAAATATGAAGGGCCACGGCCGATTGAGTGAGATCCAATCGACAAAAACATATCAATCTACTATTTTTGCATGTTTTACTTTTTCTCTTTGCCTTAGCTTTTCGAACCCCCATCTTGCTGTTCTTCCTTCATCTCGATGACATCTGAAGGCGCTCTAGGTGGCGTGACGATCCTAGAGAACCCTGCGTGCGCTTGCCCCGACGGGATCCTTCCCGGGCGAGAGATTGAAGGTCTACCGTCGACCTGCCCGACAACTGGTCAGATCGGTCCCTATAACCGGTCAGACTGGCCTGCGCTAAGGTGTTGCAGCGGGTCCCTCCGCGCGCCGCACGGTCGCGTGCGTTCGTGTGTTGGCCCAAAAAAGCGTCAACAATACCGCATTCAGAGTTTCAGGCAAATCAACTTAGCTGCAAGGATTACCAAAAACAGGTCTTCCATTAACTAAGGTAGACACCAAATGAAACTGCAATTTGGGCAGCAATAGGGGTAACCAACCAACTAACCTCTTCTCCTTGAACTTGATCTTATATGCAACTAGCTATGGTTCTATTTAGTAGCTAGCAGAACTAATTTAGTGATAGCGCTAGCATCATTAGGGAAGTAAGTAAGCATTAACCTGATAAATGCTACCACTACTTGCACTGCGGCAGCCGCTGCCAAACCGATGCCATCACGTTGATGCGGCCTTGGACCTCGGTCCTGAGCATCTCAAGAGCTTTGATGAACACTGACAGCTCCTCCTCCCCCAGGGCGTCCACATCCACCTCCCACCAGTTCCTTTTCCCCATGCTCGCTTGAACCGCCTTGATCTTCCTCGTGGCGGCAGCTAGAAGCGCGTACTCCGACGCAACTAGCACCTCAGTGTCCTCCAACCGCCACCTTATCCCGGCCACGCGGGCCGCGGCCTCCTCCACCATCTTGGCGCGGGGCCAGCCGGGGGAAGCAGAAGCTAAAGGCGGCGCGGTGGCGGGGCCGGGGGTAGGCACAGAGGATGGAGTCGACGATGGGTCCACCGAAGGCGTGGGGCTCACTAGAGGGGGAGAAGGCGACAACGGCGACGTGGGCGCTGAAGTCCTCAGCGAGGTTGTGGCCCTTGGAGAATAGGGTGGCACTGTGCTTGTTGAAGCTGATCCGACACTTTTCTCATCATCCTTAACCATCACGGCGTCAGCAGACGGCGGCGAACGGTATTCCGGCGAAGTAGCTGAACTGAATGCTAGGGTGTTTTGGAATTTTTTTTCGATCAAGAGCTTCTCCTCTAATACTCAATCAAATGGGTTACAATCTTCTTGCAAAACATGCTGCAAGAAACCTGAGTGATGTGATTCCCACAAGACGCTACACCTACCCGTCAAGGCCTCCATGGCACAACAATGAGCCGCCAGGTTTGCCTTGCAATTAACATGCACAAGATCAAAAGAAGAAAAATAGTTCCTAAGCTATTGAATATCAGTGATGATCTCCGACCTCTGCAAAAGCCTGGAGCGTCATAGATCAACGAGTTGCTTGAAATCCATCTCTACAATCACCTACGCTGAGGTCCATTACTGCAACTTCTGAAGCCCAAATTTGCATGCCTATGCTTCTACTGATAGCATTGAACCTATGCTTGGTAGCTAGGTTCCAGCAACTACTACGAAACGTCCCTCTTTGTCACGTGCAATGGCACCATATTCCCCATGCAATCCTTAGAGAGAATGGTGGCATCCACATTTAACTTGATATGGCCTTCCAGCGGCTGTTGCCATTTTACATACCGATCTCGAGCTTTACGCACCCTAACGATGCTAGAAACTCAGTGGTTTCCATGATCCAGTCCAGGATCTTGCAGATTATAAATTCAATTCTTGCCATGATGTCGGTCATTTCTCGAACACTAGAGCGATCACATGCCACAAAGGATAATAGCAGCCATCTCCGCAGAGCAGAAACTAGGATCAACCAAATTGACCATCCATGTAGCAGGGTGGAGCTGAGATAGCTTAACCTGCCTAGTATCCCTTATACTGCTGGTGTACACTCAATCAGTGTATCGAATATGTTGACACCGGATTTTGGCCGATAAAATCCTGTAAAGCCTAGAATAAGGAAAGGAATATTCTTTTCTTAAAAGGAAAGGAAACATACATATCCAGCCTGTGAGATTCCCATAGAGTCTAAGTGTTGCACGTTCATGTTCATACGGAGGAAGCAAGGTTGTGTGTTAATAGCTCACGTATGAAAGGAAAGGGAAACAAGAACCTAATGGCGATACAAAGAGAGAAGCTTCATCGAGAGGGATTCTACATAAAGGGAATTAGAGTTCATGTATCTTAATATTTCCTTTTATTTATATATTTATTGTAAGGCAAGTTTTGTACGAGTCATTATCGGAGCTGACTAGGAGTCATTAGTTTAGGGTATAAATATGTACCCCTAGAATAATCTCTTGATCAATCAATACAATCTTTTGGCGTCATGTTGCCAACCCTTAGGAGTAGGAGTAATGTAGTCTTTCGATGAGTTCCTTCTAGCGTGCGGGCTGCATCGGCTTTGATCTCAGGTGAGCTTGTAAGTACTGTCACCCGGTCATTACGACCTCTATCAGAACTTTCTAAGTTAAGTCTTATATTTTTATATTGTTGTGTGGCTAGTTATCGAGTATTCTTAGATTACAAGTAGAATTTTCTAGGCTTTGTCAAATATTCTGCTTATCTTCGACATTGCTCACAGTTATCGAATGGCTTAAATCTGGTTAGGTTGTGTTCATCGACTCCCTTGCCTTATTTAAACGTTCACAATTATCAGATCGTATCGGCTGGTAGACTCTGCATGCTTTTACTGCTTTATATATGCTAGGTTCGATAGGTCTTTACCCCCACCCCTCATATTGCTAACCACCAGGTCTCTAACATCAGCGTGGTACTGTTGATAGCCGATGCTTCGGTCGGGTCTTATCTGTATCTTACGGAAGCATGATGACGTCATTAAGCCGATAGGGGAGCATGTGAGGCCTTGCTGCCGCGAGCCTGTCTGTTAAGATTAACGAGTCAAAGTTAATGCCCTCTCACCGTGTTACATTGTCTAAGTTCAATTACATGGTCATGACATTGATTAGACTTTGTTACCTTAATAGGCTTGTAAGTGGTAGGCAAGAGGTCTTTGGTGATTATGCTCTAGTCTTTATATTGACATATTAAGGTTAATGCCCTCTCATCCATGTTGCCTTTTCTAAGTTCAATACACTTATCAAGATATTAATTAAGATCTATTAATGTATCTGGCTTGCATACAGTTAGCATCAGCTGGTTCTTGTTGCTATGTTCTAATCTTTTAAGTTAGTAGATTGATGCCAATACCCTCTCATTCGTGTTACCTTGTCTGAGTTCAATACACTTATCAAGACATTGGCTAGATCTGTTAGCTTGTCTGATAAACGTGTGGTTAACAAGAACTCCTTTTATGGATGTTGCGTTACAATGCTTTATCTTAACTCATCGGCTGACAAAGCTGATGGCACATGCCATTAATGTTTTATTTATTTACACCGCATGCTTACATTAAATATCTATCTGTTGTGCTGTTTATTCTAAGAACGTCTACCCATGAGCTCGAGAGGCTTTGCTGCCGATCGGCTAATGAATTTTACGTTTCCCTTGTTAACTGGCATGTCTTGCACTACTCACGAGCCGATTTAGAGCCTGCAAAGTAGATCTCCCAGATCCTCCGTGTTGTGCAACGCAGAAGTCTAAGGTCTAGATTTCAATGGAATGCCATTTCATTCTGGTTGCCACCCACCTCACAAGTGCCCAGTCGATCATATGTCTTCGGTGTAGATTCGCTCGCCTGCGTTGGAAGGGAGTTATGCAAGACTCTCCACCAAAAGACATTTTTTTTATTTTTAACCTATTTTTGCCCATGCCAACACAGCTTAGGAAGCCGCTGCCGTGCCACATGCACTGGTGCGGCGCTGGGCTAGGTAAGCGCTGACATGGGCAGGCGCTCGCCGCGCCAGCCAGCCTGGCGGGGCAGCGCCCCTCCTACACATGCGCATTGGCTCCTTCCTTCCTTCCTCCCTCCTTTCTTCTTCCTTCAGAACACCTGCACCTGAGCTTTTGCACGCCGCCGGCCGCCGCCCCACCCCCAAATCCACCCAAAATTTGGCAATTTGGCTTGGGGAAAGTTGAGGAAATTGATCCCTACGTCATGTGGAAGGTATCCCCCTACTTTTTCCCATATTTTACCATTGCATTTGGTAGATCAGAGGATGTTTAGGTGACCTAGGGTTAGGTTGATGATTTCAATTTTGAATGAAATGCAATGTTGTTATGTGTTAGATGATGCGTAGTTCAAATGCAACAGAGACTCTGCCCGCGATATTGACGTGTAGAACTTGTTGAATGCTTCGATTTAGGTATATATTCATCCAATTGTGTAGTGTACATGACATGTGTAGTTTTTTTTGTTTGCAATATATCCAATATGTGGAATGTGTCCAGTTGATATGTCGAATATGTGTAATGTGTAGTGTACATGACATGGTGAAATATTTGTATTTTTGTAGATGGATCGTTTAGTTCGATTTTTTTATGGTGGTATTGTGAAACAAAATGGGGAGTTAGAGAATATGAATGAGTCAGTTGAATTCTTCGAGGGTCCTCCAAGTTTTACTGATTTATTTGACCATGCAGTGAGGAAGTATGGATGTAGAGTGGATGAGATGAGTTTGAGAGGTTGTTTTGATTGTGGGAAAGCTAGAGCTCATTATGTTCTCATAAACTTGGCATCCGGTTCAAATTGGTAGCATTATAAGGATGTAGTTCATGAAGCAAATGTTGCATGTTTGGAGGTTATAGTTGAAATTGTTTGTATGCCTGGCCCAAATGTTGTCTTGAGAGAGGAAGTGGTGGTAGTGAATCGTAATGGTACCCAGGAGTCAGAAATTTTGCAACACGTGTTAGGTGAAACAGAATCTACTTTTGACTTGGCCATTGCCAATGATGATTTTCCCAATAACACTTTTGAGAGGGATGAAGCAAATATAGATGATGATGATGTGTCTATGGGTTCCGAAGATAGTGAATTCGAGGAAGATGGGGTAGTAGGTGTCGAGGCAGAGGAGGAGTCACCATCTCAGAGTGGTGGGTATGAAAATGAGGACAAGGAGTTAGAATATGAACAGGATGGACACAGTTCGACAACGCAACTGTGCATGATGTAGAGGGTATTGGTCATATGGACGAATGTTTTTCTTACACCTAGAATGAGTTGTGGTTGTTGAAAGAACGTGATGCCAAACTGCCATCCGTTCCCAATGATAAGGACATCAGTATGGTCCACAAAGCCATATGTGAATCTAGTATGGTGAATTCCGAAGGGATACCCTTTAGTGAGAGTTCAGTGATTAAGAAGGGAATGAAGTTCAAAAGTCTTGAGGAGCTGAAGTTTTTCTTGGCTGAATACGCAGTGAGGTTACATTGACCTTTTAGCGTAGTTCACTCCGACAAGAACTTAAGGTACAATGTGATGTGCAAGCAAGGATGCCATTGGTGTGTATGGTCTCGGCTAATATCAAGCCCCGGACAATGGAGGATTTCAAATGTTGTGCAACCGTATACTTATCGTTCTTCACAGTCGAAGCAAGTCCACGTCCAATGCATAGCAAAGTACCTTGGGCAGCATATCCTAGGCATTATCCGTAAATACATCGAGACATCGGTGCCGTCCCTCATGGAGTCCATCTTCACCTTTAGTGGATACCGTTTCAAGTATTCAAAGGCTTGGTGGGTGAAGCAACACGCCGTTGCCCTGCTTTGGGGGGACTGGAAGGAGTCGTATGGCATGGTTCCTAGGGTACTCACAGCTATGGCCTACTACAATCCCGGGGTAAATGGATCATTGACTCATGTGGCATGATGCATCCTGACAATGGAGTTTTGAAGCACATGCTCCAAAGGTTATTTTGGTGCTTCCTTCAATGTAGTGAGGCATTTCAACATTGTCGTCCTATGATACTTGTGGACGGTACATTCTTGACTGGAAAGTATAAGGGTACACTATTGTGGCAGTTGGTGTAGATCCAGAACAGCAGCTTGTGCCTCTTGCTTTTGCCTTGACCGAGAGTGAGAACAATGAGAGTTGGTAATGGTTTATGAAACTGGTTCGGCGACATGTACTTCAACCTTCACGGCAAGTGTGTATGATATCGGATAGGCACCATTGGCTCCTAAATTGTGCGAAGGACCACATGGATGGTTTTCCACTGCTTGTGCATAGGTGGTGCACGAGGCACTTTGCTGCCAACATGTCGCGTCGGTAGAAGACCGATTGCGTGATTGGAAAATTGAAGGCTTTATGCAAGGTACATACGAAGACAGAATTTAGTACGAAGTTAGAAGATCTAGTGAAGGACTTGAACGATGACGCAAAAGAATGGTTGAAGGGTGAAATGGAGGATAAGGATAAATGGGCACAGTCTTTCGATGAGGGAGGGATGCGTTGGGGTATTATGACCACGAACTACTCAGAATCACTAAACGCTGTTTTTAATGGCATCCGAAGTAGGCCCATCTCTAGAATTATTGAATACTCATTCGAAAAATGCAATGCCTACTTTGTGGACTGATGGCAAAAAGCACGTGCAATGTTGGATGAAGGCCATAGGATTGAGAAGGATGCAAGACATTGCCATGATACTCGGTCTTTCACTAGAGGGGCATCCAATGACAGGAATCATACAGAACGAGAATTGGCGTGACATGGTAGCAATGCATATTGGGATTAGGCCGCCAGAGCCAGAGGACGGAGACAACTCTAAGAAGACCTCCGGTGTGAGCTCCGCATGGTTGAGGGATCACTTCAACGTTTGCTCGCAGGGAGCAAATGATGAGGTTGTGCAGAGATACACTCATGTTTGGCTATGGCACTTTGTCAGCACATTCCTCCTTCCTGATGCAGCTGGGAACACGGTGCCTTGGATGGTTCTGCCAATTTTGGGTCAGGATTGGGACAACATAGCCCTGTACAGTTGGGGCTCAGCGGTTTTCACCTGGTTGTATAGGCAGCTATGTGAGGCTTGTAGGTACACTGCGAGGGATTCAAATATTGGAGGGTGCACCTATATGCTTCAAATCTGGATTTGGGAGCGAATGCCCATGGGTCAACCTTGCCATCTTCGCGTCGATGTAAGTCACAATGGCGACTTCCCTTTTCCGCTTTGCAGTTCTCAAAACTTCTGTACCATGCTAACAATTGGATTTACTTGAAATTCCAGCAATGGCATCGAAACAATGCTCATCCCACATTCTATCATGTGTGGAAGCATGTGCAGCCCGTTCGTGACAATCCAGACAGGCGCTACAAGGCTTACACAAATGAGTTGGATATTGTCACGCAGCACCAGGTAATTTGGTCACCAAAGTTTTTTAAGCTCTATTCCATATAATGACCTATGAAATAACCATTGTGTACCAATTTTTGAAGGTTGAATGGAAATCATACGATCGTCAGCAGCTGAGCTAGATTGTATTTTCACCAATGTGCTATAGAGACAGAGAGTTGTGGAGGTGCACAACTCCAATGATCTTGTACTATGTCGTAGAGTTCCACATGCCGCATAGGGTGATGTGGCAGTTTAGGAGGATCCAACCGTGCCCTCCTTTGGAATTATCAACTTCGCAGCAACTGCACAGGTATGCAGGAATCATTACCCACTAGAGGTTCTTCGGTACACGTTTGTAACATGTTATACTAATAACTTCACTAATTTATGATGTAGGATCGAGCGTAGGAAGAGGTACAAGGAGAATGATTGGAGGGTGAAGCATGCTCAGTACCTCATCCAGTGGGAGAATAGGCAAAGATGCGATCCTGAAGGTGGGTCGTACTGGCGAGCAGGACCAAACAATGAGTACATACAATGGTACTATGCTTCCACGAGAACTAAAGTGAAGCCATCTTGGAGTAATGTGCCCATTGAGGATGCACCGTCCGACTTGTCCGATGACATAGCTGACGTGTACGACACAGTGACACGCTATGGGACACAGCCTGAGTGTGCACCTCTCCATGACTACATGGTAAGATTTCAGTTTGTCCAAATCCATACCGAAGGAATGTAATCATAGTATCGTAACATTGATAATTCATGGGATCGAAACTATGGGTACAGGGACAGCAGCTTGCAAGGCTTGCAAACGAGGCGGGCGTGGTCATGGAGCACGCAATCGGATCCAGTGATGGTGTGCTTCGTCAATTCGTAGAGGTACAAGCCCAACCTAGTTTGCACTGATGCCCGTACTATGTTCATAACCCTCTCAATATCATAGTGGTGAATATATGTTGCTTACATGTTGCAGAGGGTTCAGAAAAGGTGCAGGCGAATGGCCATGAGGATTAACTGTATGTCGTCCACAAATGTGCACCACGGGGGCAATGGCCAAGGTACTTCTTCAGGATCACGGCGGACTCCATTGGCGACTCCCCCAAGGACTACATCACCATCCACTGTTGCAGGTCCTTGTAGGAGGTCACGAGGTAAGGCACCCGCATCCCCTCAAGCAAGCGAGGACTCTGAAGGTAACCAATCTGAGGATGACGACCCTACATATGGTGAGGAACTGGAGATGTCTGGCATGATCGATGCTCCACCTGTGACTCAAACGCAGGGAGAGTCCAGCCAGGTACATTTACTAGTTTCCCCAAATTCTACTCTAGATTATTAAGTTCAATTCCCAAAAGTGTCATACACCGTCATGCTTTCTGCTCAATTTTTTCGTAGGAACCCGCACCTCGTACCCGGATGCCCCGCCAGTGTCGTTCCCGGAACCACACCGACGTTGGCAGCACCAATGTGCTGCCCACGCATCCAAGGAGGGAGCGTCGCCCAATAGATCCTTTTAGCCTTCTGATTCAGCAACGGCCACGATAATGAAATTTGCATGTCTCAAGTGTGTTGCACTAGGTGTACAATACTGCAGGACTATGTTGCAATTCGTGCTATCTATGTGTACAAGACTGTTGGAACTATCACGTGTGTAAAAGACTAAGCTGGATTTTAGTTTCATTTCTGTCCATATAATGGTTTATGTTTGCTTCGTGACATACTTATGCTTCGTGGTCTTTTTCATAAATGTTGGTACTAGTCGCTAACGCAACCTAGGAGAGAGAGGGAACAATTTGATGAATCAAACAATTACATCATCTATATCCGCGTAAAAAAAAACACAACAAAAAGTTTATTTTAGTTTCATCAGCTAGATTGCACAAACCTAATGAAAGTGGATTACACTTGGCTCGGCAGCTAACTCCTACCGCACCAGCCGGTCTGGCGCAGCAGCTAACTCCTGTCGTGCTAGCCAATTTGGCGCGACAACGCTGCTGTGGCGCGGCAGCCCCCTCCACCCGCCAAAAATATACTGTATGCAGTTGATGTGGCAGCTAACTCCTGCCGCGCCAGGAGTTTGGTGAAACAACACTGCTGCGCTAGCCGGAGTGGCGCGGCAGCCCCCTCCACCCACCAAAACCTACTAAAACTTGTGTGCAGTTGGCGCGGCAGCATAGTCCTGCCGCACCACCGTGTCTAGCATGGCAGCTACACACAGCTTAGGAAATTACGAATCAGATCATTTGTTCTTACCTTAACAACAGAAGCACGAGCCCCCTCTTTTCCTTCTTATTCCCAATTCACTACTAAGCAAGAATTTTTTTTGATTTATGGTTAAAGAAGAAAAACAAGAAAACCCTCCTAATTCACTAATTTGTGGAAGATATTGAACTTTTGGATTTGAAAAAATTTTCAGAACCCCCAATGACCATGGATCGAAAGTGGCAGCTAACTCCTGCCGCGCTAGCAATTTGGTGCAACAACACTACTGCGCTAGCCGGAGTGGCGCGGCAGCCCCCTCCACCCACCAAAACCTACTAAAACTTGTGTGCAGTTGGCGCGGCAGCATAGTCCTGCCGCGCCACCGTGTCTGGCGTGGCAGCTACACACACAGCTTAGGAAATCACGAATCAGATCATTTGTTCTTACCTTAACAAGAGAAGCACGAGCCCCCTCTTTTCCTTCTTATTCCCAATTCACTACTAAGCAAGAACTTTTTTTTATTTATGGTTAAAGAAGAAAAACAAGAAAACCCTCCTAATTCACTAATTTGTGGAAGATATTGAACTTTTGGATTTGAAAAAAGTTTCAGAACCCCCAATGTTCATGGATCGAAAGTGGCAGCTAACTCCTGCCGCGCCAGCAGTTTGGTGCAACAACACTGCTGCGCTAGCCGGAGTGGCGCGGCAGCCCCCTCCACCCACCAAAACCTACTAAAACTTGTGTGTAGTTGGCGCGGCAGCATAGTCCTACCGCGCCACCGTGTCTGGTGTGGCAGCTGCACACACAGCTTAGGAAATCACGAATCAGATCATTTGTTCTTACCTTAACAAGAGAAGCACGAGCCCCCTCTTTTTCTTCTTATTCCCAATTCACTACTAAGCAAGAATTTTTTTTTGATTTATGGTTAAAGAAGAAAAACAATAAAACACTCCTAATTCACTAATTTGTGGAAGATATTGAACTTTTGGATTTGAAAAAAGTTTCAGAACCCCAATGACCATGGATCGAACCTATCGTATTTTTACAGTGTAATTCCCCCTAAATAATAAAATATGTTTACATGAGGAACATATTTACTAGCGTATCCGTATTTGGTGGAGTAGGGCTCATCATTTATTGGCAAAAATTGAAAAGGTTAATATGAAGGAGAAGAAAGAAATTATGTAGACTTTTGTTTACTGAGGGTCTCCCTTTCCGTTTCTCTTAATTCATCAATGTTAGCGATCACAATGTATCAAATTAAATAAGAATTTATTCTAGCAATAATTGCGATCACAATGTACTTTTCCAGTTAGTCCGTAAGGATCGGACACCCAGTGGTAGAGCGCGTCCATGATAATTGCGTCGTTGTGCCTGGGCTATTAGGCAAAGAGTTTATAGGAGAGTTTAAAGTTTATAGGAGACTAATCTAAGAGTGAATACCTCTTCATTGACCGTGAAATAGCCCTTGTATGGAATGAAATAGCCCTTGTAATAGTATATGCAAGTAACATACTATCAAAATGCAAACATTGACCGCAACCACGCATGGACACTCAATGCAAATAACATATTACATGTTTTGTCAACAAATAATCATAATTGTCACAATAAATGTAGTTCTCTCACAAACGAAATAGTTGTTCACAAATAATCGTAGTTCTCACAATAAACATAAACATACTTGTCTCATAATTGAACATAGTTTTGACAACTAAAGAGAAACATGATCCAACTAAATCAACACGTTCTTCTAGTCCAAGTCACCTTCACATAGCAACTCATCATCATCATCATCCCCGGCAATAACAACTCCCTTCCCTTTCTTATCCACATTAACCTTACCAACAGGTAAATCAACAACAAGAGCCTTCATCGTCTCCATTTGTGCCTCTTCCACTTTTTCTTATAACTCTTCCATATCAATCCTTGTCTTCCTTGCTCTAACCTGCTGCAAATATTTTTCCCATGAACCCTTAGGGTATTTCGCATTCGGATCAACCACAAAACCTAAGCAATCTCTCTCTTCCCTCAACCTTTGTTTCTCCAACTCCCTCTCCTCTTGCAACTTCCTCCTATTTTCTCTCTTCTCGTCTTCAGTTAGAGGTCGTGGATACTTGGTTCTGTTCTGTCTCCAATACTTAATAATAGTTTCCCTCGCATAAAGTCCTTCAGGCTCCACTCCAGTCTCATGAACCATATCTTGGTATATTTTCCCCCAAAGCAAGTCGCCATCAGGTATAGGCATATCATACTCCTTCCTAATCTTTTCTATCAGTTCTTGTTTTTTTCTTGACTTCCATGGTTCCTATGTACTACCCAACTTTAACAATAAATCACAACGACTAGAAAAATCTTCCCAATCACATGTCCTTCCCTCCTACAACAAGATTTTCATATTCGATCCAACCTCAATAACACAAAAGAGATGAGTAGTTACTCACCTAGTAGTCGCTATGTGCATTGCCACAAAACAAACCATATCCAAGCTCAGAAGGCACCACACCTTTTGTTACCAATATACCACACTTGCATCTACAACTAGGAGAGGACACCCATGGCCATGGTGCTTTTCCACTCTCGGACTCCCGCACTTGCTCCTCCATTGGCCACATCACCTTTGGACCATAGATATACTCATTGAAATCACACAACGGCCACCCATCTTGCATAAAACCGGTGACAAGATTAAAAGTGATCATAAATCAATAAAACTATCACTACTAGATACAAGTCATACTAACATTCTCATAATAAACTTATATGAGTCTTTAGCGAGCATCGAAAGAATGGAGTGAACTTAGGTGGAACCCCTAAGTTAGGACGCATAAGCTTAGCAGGGACTCCACAGTTGCATAGGGAAGCATCCCTCACACGCCTACAAGCAGCCTCCTGCTTCTCCTCCTCGGTCATTCTAGGTGGGTTTGGTGGAGGAGGAACCCAACGCCTAAACTGATGGTATGGTTTAAGCTCTGTGCTATGGAATAGGAATATGCGATCCTAGGATCATATTTGTCGGGTCCATCTATCCACTGAAAGAAATCACAAGGCGCGTCAGGCATTGGATCAAAAGTCCACTTGCACATATAGAAGGCTCTTTCGGCTGTCTTTGGATGCCTTGATTGTTTCACCTCTGCTTGCACGCCACATCTACAAAGAGGTATTGGAAGGGCAGGAGGTACGGGAGCACCAGCATTGGACTCGCCCACGTAACGCACATACCACCTATACCGCTTGTATTCACAACCGGACGACATCATCTCACATATACATCAAGTGCTAGTAAATTAATACACAAATAAACTTTAAACACGTAATCCATCTACTTCACCATACGAACTATATACATCAATTCGACAAAATACAAACACTCCATCTACAAAATACAAACATTTAACCATATCAACTATAGCAACTATATTAAGAAATAAAAATATGAGACAAATTAATTGAACATATTGCAAAAAAAAATCATGTACACCATGCCATGTACACTACACAATTGCATACCAACTTATACAATCCCACCATCAAACATACAAATTAAACAATCCATCTGCAAAATACAAACACTTCACCATATAAAATATATTATAAACTAAACATATTGGACATAATAATTGGACATATTGCAAAAAAACTACACATGTCATGTACACTACACAATTGGATGAATATATACCTAAATCGAAGCATTCAACAAGTTCTACACGTCAATATCGCGGGCAGAGACTCTATTACGTCTGAACTACACATCATCTAACACATAACAACATTGCATTTCATTCAAAATTGAAATCATCTACCTAACCCTATGTCATCTAAACATCCTCCGATCTACCAAATGCAACAGTAAAACACGGAAAAAAGTAGGGGATACCTTCCACACAAAGCGTTGACCAATTCTCACTCTTTTGCCCCAAGCCAAATCGCCGGATTTTGGGTGGATTTGGGGGTGGGACAGCAGCCAGCGGCGTGCACAAGCTCGAGTGCGGGTGTTCTAGAGAAGAAAGGAGGGAGGGAGGGAGGAAGGAGCCGGCGCGCGTGTGGAGGAGGGGCGCTGCCGCGCTAGGTGGGCTGGTGCGGCGAGCGTCTGCCCACGTCAGTGCCACCTAACCCGATGCCGCACCATGCCAGCGTGGCAGGGATCCGCCGCGCCAGTGCATGTGGTCTGGCACGGGTAAAAGGGTCACCCGCCGTAAATAAACTTTTGCTGAGGTTATTTTTAAAATTATATTTAAAAATAGGTTAAAAATAAAAAAATATCCCACCAAAATACTTATACCTTGGGAGGGACTTTCAACTTCCAAAACCTCTTCCACTGTGCTGCTGCCATGATCAGATAACGGTGCACTGCCAGCCGCACAATCACGCTTCTGTCGCTCTCTATTTGACAGCAGCCAATATGCAGAATTAACCGAACAGAAGCCATGGCGTTCAGCTGACCACGCCCAAGTATCTTCAGTAACAGCTCCCAAAGGAATCCTGGCCACAGCTGCTGCATCAGAAGCAATTAAATTAGATTCAAGGGCGCTCGTGTCCCAGCATCTCCGATCATGATCAATCAACTCCTCCACTCGAGTAGCCGTTGCAGTCGCTTTGGGGCAGAGAGGTTTCATTCCACAACCTTCAGGAATCCATCAGTCATCCCAAATATTTGTACTTGCCCCATTGCCAATTCTTTTGATGAGGCCCAAGTTTAGAACTTCCCTGCCAGCTAGAATTGCCCGCCACGTATGCGACGAATTATTCTTTTTGTTCGCTGAGAGGAAATCACTCTGTGGAAAATATTTCCCTTCGAGTACCTGCGCACATTGAGATTCAGGCTTGACCATCAACCTCCAACCTTGTTTACCTAGCATAGCAGTGTTAAAAAGTTTGAGGTCTCTGAATCCCATTCAACCGTCACAATTTGGCTTTGTCAGGTCAGTCCATTTTTTCCAATGTATACTCCTTCGATCAATGTTGCTGCTCCACCAATAATTAGTGATAGCACTCATCATTTTCTTGCAAGTATCCAGTGACAACAGGAAGCAGCTCATTGGATACGTCGGAATTGCTTATACCTTGGACATGATCAGAACCTCCCGGGCGGCTGAGCTA
Source organism: Setaria italica (assembly GCF_000263155.2). Classification (NCBI taxonomy): domain Eukaryota; kingdom Viridiplantae; phylum Streptophyta; class Magnoliopsida; order Poales; family Poaceae; genus Setaria; species Setaria italica. The sequence goes on along the minus strand of NC_028453.1, from coordinate 25,263,238 downwards.
AGTTTCTTCTCACACCAGCCTCCCATCAGACTCCTAGTCTTACTCGGCATGTGCTCAAACACACCTTTAGTACTCCTACCCACAGCTGTAGGAAGGCCAAGGTATTTCTCACCCAATCCCTCATTAGCAACTCCAGTAATTCTCTTTACATCCTCCTTGTCACTGTCCGAGCAGTTTGCACCGAAGAAACCTGCTGACTTGTTGACATTTACCAGCTGGCCACTACCTCGTTGGTATTTCTCCAAAATCTCCATTAATCTAGTTGCCCCTCGTTCATTGGCTTGAGTAAACAAGAGACAATCATCAGCAAACATGAGGTGGGAGATCCATGGAGCATGAATGCCAACACGTATACCCCGAGGCAGATATTATGGCCCTGTATATTTGAGCAGGGACGAGAAACCCTCAGTGCAAAGCAAGGACAAATATGGGGATAAAGGATCACCTTGTCGGATGCCTCTAGTCGGCTGAAAGCACTCCGAGAAGAAACCATTCTTTTTTTTTCGAGAATACGTAGAAGAGCTGCGTATCTTTGTATTAAGAAGGAAAAAAGTTTAACGTTACAACGCGGGCCTACCGGTCACACGCACACGGTTTGTCACTTTTCAGCAATTATACAAGAACAGAAACAACCGAATTAACATGATAAGAAGCAAATCAGGAGCTATCTCTGTCCTAGCATTCCTACTGCCGTCGGCCAACCTAAGATAGAAAGATGTTTGGCACCAGCACTGCACCATAGCTGAGCTTCTTCTGAAATTTCGCGAACTACTCCTACTGCCGCCGGCCAACCTAAGATAGAAAGATGTTTGGCACCGGCACTGCACCATAGCTGAGCTTCTTCTGAAATTTCGCGAACCAGTCATCCAGGAATTTTCGCAGGCGATCTATCAAACACCCTGTCATTGCGTTCCTTCCAAATTTTCCATGAGATTAGCATGAATGCAGAATCCAATCCTCTCCTCTTCAGGCTGTTCATTCCCCTTCGCTTCTGAAGCCACCAGTCAATCAGAAGTGCCTCCTGGTTTGGGGCTTGATTCTGAATGTTCAGAAGGCTGCTAATGTCTTGCCAAACCTGCTGTGTGTATGAACATTTTGCGAAGATATGATCAGCAGTCTCTATCTCTTGTTCGCGCAGCGCACAGGCCATCTGATCTTGCAACCCACGTCGGTGTCTCCTTTCCGCTGTCCATAAGCGATCCTTGATCGCCAGCCACATGAAGAACTTAACCTTCAGTGGTGCCCACGCTCTCCAGATGGGCTTTGCTGCCGCAAATTTTGTTGCGCCTTGGAAGAATACTCTATAAGCCGATCTAGCGGAGTAGTTGCCTGACAAGTCCCATCTCCAAGAGACAATGTCCTCTACTCCTGTATTCAATTGAATCCCTTCCACCGCATGCCAAAGGTCAACATACTGAGAAACGGCGGTTACTCTTACCCGTCCGACAATGTCACGGATCCACTGTTTTTGCTGGAGCGCTTCTGCCCTGTTCTCTTCTTTCTGATTCTCGGCCTGATTAGCTTGCAAAGTTCTGGGCCAATGATACATGGAGATGACTGCCCATACCATCTGTCTGTCCAAAATAGCGCCAGGTTCCCATCTCCCAACTGTACATCAATGGACACCTGAAACATCTGTTGGAGAACTGAATCATGTCCAAAATCCATTTGCAGGTGTTTCCATGGCTTATTGGAATCAATCCGTTGCGGCCATAGCCATCTCATTCTTAGAGCGAAAGAGGCAATGCGGAGATCAGTAATACCAAGCCCTCCAAATTCAATTGGTCTGCAAGCTGTATTCCAAGCAACCAGACACTGTCCACCATGGGCTTTCTCTTTTCCTGTCCAAAGCAAGCCTCGGCGTCGTTTGTCTATCTCTTGGAATACCCAATCTGGAATTTTTAGAGAAATCAATGTATAAATGCAGATCGAGCTCATGACCACTTTAACTGTTGTCAGTCTGCCGGCTTTGTTCATCAGAGGTGCTTTCCAAGTTGGAATGCTGGCAGATACTTTGTCAACCAATGGCTGCAGATGAGCTTTCTTCAGACGTCCAACCGTCAAAGGCAGCCCCAAGTACTAGATAGGAAATTCAGCTACCCGTGCTGGCAGGATGTTCCTGATCCGGTTGACCTGTTCTTCTGTGCAAGCTATTGGTGCGATCAGACTTTTCTGCAGATTTGTGTGGAGCCCCGAGGCATTCCAAAGAACTGCAACACCTCTCTGATTGTTATGATATCCTGAACGTGTGGAGCTGCAAACAGCATAACATCGTTGGCATAGATGGAGCACTGGTGATGAATGGCTGGGTTCGCAGGCGCTGTTAGCACTCCATCTTGAACCGCTTTCCTGATCAGGCGGTGCAAAACTTCCATAAGGAGTATGAACAACATCGGGGATAATGGGTCGCCCTGCTTTAAACCCCTCGCATTGTGAATGAGACATCCTGGAGCTCCGTTCAAAAGCACTCTCGTTGATGCCATGGAGATCAAGGATGCTATCCAGTCACGCTATTTGACTCCAAAGCCCATGGCCTGCAGCACCTGAAGCAAGAAGGGCCAGCAGACTGTATCGAAGGCCTTGGATATATCGAGCTTGAGCAGAAGCGAAGCCTTCTTCTTGAGCAGAGTTTTGGCCACCTGTTCCACAAATTTGAAATTGTCATGTATTTAGCGCTTCTTGATGAAGGCACTTTGATTAACATCGATGAGATGATCGAGTTCAGGAGCAAGGCGGTTGGCTTGGAGCTTTGCAACGAGCTTGGTGAAGCTATGAATGAGACTGACTGGTCTGTAGTCGCCCGGCGTCCTGGGCTCCTGTACTTTGGGCTGCAACGTGATGAGAGCTCCGTTCAACTGGTGCAGCTGTCCACCACTACCTCTGTAGATGGCGTTGAAGACTGCCAAGATATCCATCTTGATCACCGGCCACGCTGACTTATAGAATTCAGCGGTGAACCCATCCGGCCCTGGCGATTTCACACTGGGGAGTGATTTGATAGTGTTCCATACTTCTTCCTCGGAGAAAGGCGCCTCCAGATGCTCAAGATTAGCCGGCTGAATGTCCAAGGCAAGGAGATCAATAACCTCGCTTCGGTGTCTGGCGGTGCCCAGGATGTCTTTTGAAATAATTGTAGAGCATGAAGCAATGGTTGCCCAAGTCGTACTTCAAAATTGCATCATCCTAAGAAAACGCCCACCAGCCCTCAACATGAGGTTGGGCTTTGGCGCCTGTGGGCATCCCTCGCCGGTGACCTTCGGGTCCCTCCACCGCCGATGATCACCCGATCCCGGCGTCCACCTCCGTTTCTAGTCTCCTATCCCCTCCCGCCGGTGATTATCTTGACCCTGGCGTCCACTTCCTCCTTGACCTCTTGCCCCTTCTTCAGCTTTCGGCCCCCCTGGTCTTGGTCTTTCCCGGCGATCTGATTTAAGGGTGGACATGGATTTCAATGTGGATCTTTGTCCTGGCCTGGACTTTGCGGCAAAGGTACGTTCCATCTTTGGATCAAAGGTCTCTTCAGCTGAAGATTCAGGGTTCTGGCTTCTTGCTGCTTTTCCCCGGTCCAAATTCAGATTGACAGAAGCTTCAGTGGGGTTCCTGCTTCAATCAGCTCTTGGGGGTTATGCTGCTCACTTTTGTCCTTTGGAAGTTCAAGATTGGATTTACAAGTTTAGAGTTTCTTCTAAATCAGTGGGCTTGTTCATTTACCAAAAGAGTTTTTTTCAATCTGAGGGCTTTCAAGTGGTTTTTTAGCTTTGTAATGATTGTGGTCTGGTTCTTGCTAAACAAGCTCTTGAGAAGGCTCAAGGTATTCACTTTCCCTGGCAGATAGTTGGGGCAAGGAAATCAAATCATGGAAAGTCTTCGGGACTCTATCCATCTTTGGCACGACCTCTAACTGGGGCCAATGCAGTTCTAGTTAATCATTCGCGAGTGGTTTTGGAACCCAGGAAATCATCTTCTGTGTTTAACCATTTAAATTATCAGCATGATCTCACGTCCAAGTCATCTCAAATCCACAAAGCTTGGGTACCAGTCAAGAACAGTGCTAAGAACACGGAGCGTTCTATGTTGACTGATTTAAATTTGCCAGTCATCGGTCTTGATTTGTCTCTTAATTTGGGCTATAATTCTAGCAGCATTTCATCAGGAGTTATTGGAGAGTCCGTGGCTCCCACGCGCCAAGTTACGGCAGAGCTTTCATCAGGCTGGGTTTTCTGCTCTAGATGTTTGTCTACGGCCCATTCCAGAGCTTCCTGTTTCCGCCCGGTGCGTTGCACTTCTTGCTTCAGATTGGGTCATATTGAGGGGGTGTTTGGTTCCCTTTACTTATTTTTAAGCAAGTGTCACATCAATGTTTAGATACTAATTAGAAGTATTAAATGTAGGCTATTTACAAAACCCATTACATAAGTGGAGGCTAAACAGCGAGACGAACCTATTAAGCCTAATTAATCCATCATTAGCAAATGTTTACTGTAGCAACACATTATCAAATCATGGACTAATTAGGCTTAATAGATTCGTCTCGCCGTTTAGCCTTCACTTATGTAATGGATTTTGTAAATAGTCTACGTTTAATACTCCTAATTAGTATCTAAACATTCGATGTGACGGGTGCTTAAAAATAAGCAAACTAACCAAACCAGGCCTGAGGCCCATTGTCGATTTCGGCCTCGTTTTCCGAGTCTCTTGGCGGACAGGACCTTCTCATCAATGGTTCCTTCTGAGCTCTGGTCTGACATGAATGTTACCGATTGGTTTAAAGCTACCTCATCTATGGCAAGTAGGCCTGAGTATGGGCCAGTCCTAGTTTTTAGTTGCTTCCAGGACATGGGTGAGCAGGTTTTGGGTGTTCAAGCATCCAGCTTCCAAGTTAACTTGGGAAGACGCAGTGTGCTCCGGGGAGCTCACCCCTTCCGCTTCCAGGCCCACCGTGCCTTCATCGCCATTATCACCGCCTAGTCCAGCGATTGCTCCTCCTGAGGCGTCTCAAGTTCCCTTTGTCACCACCACGACCTCCCCTAATCAGTCTTCTCCTTTCACATTCCTGCCTCGCTCCTCTGCGCAAGCTCCCTCAAACACACTTTCAGAAAACCCCAGTGCCTCGGAGCTCTCGCAAATCCCTTTATCAGTGCCAATGGCTTACCGATTTGTTGATCCTACTCCTTTCCTCCCGCGAGGCTCACATCGTCGTATGGTTGGTTTCCTCAAGCCTATGGCTCGGGTGGTTCTTGGAGGTCCTCGCCGAAGTAATTGTGATGTCGCCATTGCCAATATTGAGCCGTTGCCTCTGGAGCAGGTATCTTTTTAGTCTATAAGAGAGCTGCTTGATGATTTCCTTCGGAATAGGTGTTGTGTTGGCTTCAGTTCTATTCAGCCGTGTCCCTATGGTCAGGCATATGTTAGGTTCAATTTTGTGCATGATAGGGACTTCTTGATTGGGGGCAGTCCACATGATTATGGCCAATATAGAATCTCTTTTACTGAGCATAATAGAGGCTAGAACAACAAGACAGTGGCTATGAACTGTGAAGTCTGGCTTATGTTGCTTGGGTACAATATTGACTTCTGGTCTAGAGCTGACATTGAAAAAACTACTGCTTTTGGCAAGTTAATGGTTTAGGAAGAAGACCCTCACAACCTGGCTAGGATAGTGGTCAAAGCTAGAGTTGTTGATCTATCTGAGATCCCTTGGTTTACTATTTGTTCAGAAGGGGAGCACTTTGATGGGAACTCCTGGACAGTCCAATGTTAAATTTGCAGTATAGACTTTTGGAAGGTGCCCCTGCTGATGAAGATCAGCCCCCTTGAATAAAATCATGGGCCTGCTCCACAATGGGGACTTTGGCTAGATGGGCCAGAAGCTCAACCTGATGCACCTTTTATTGGGCCTGCAGTGAACCCACAACCTCCTCAAGAATTTGTAGCAGGTCCTCAGGAACCACAAGCACAGGGTAATGATCAGCTTCCCAATGATAATGCTCTATACTTTGATTTGAATTTCCCTACAGAAGATGATCTGGGTGGTATAGAAAATTTAATCTAGGCACCTGAAGAACTGTTGGAGGTATGCCCTAGAGGCAATCATAGAGATGATGATATCTGATTGTATCCATGATTTGTATATTGTGTTCATTGAATATCCATTAAAGGCTACTTGAATTGATCTGCAATTATGTGAATTGTATGTGGAACTCTTTACTTGTATGGTTATTCTAAAAGTTGTCCCTAGTCGGAGTTCATGTGTGGACACACATGAATATTACACTAGTACATGTATTACTTGATGACTATGTTTCACAAGTCATGGACATGGAGATGTCAAACTAATAATGTAGGCATATGTAGAGACATGTGCTAGGACTGACCCAACGCGAGAAGTAGTTCTCTCTTTACACAACATGTACGCTTTGTCCTTAGACCTGAGATTGTCGCATGTACTCAAGATGTGGATCGACTTACTTAGGGGCTATCAAACGCTACACCGTAACAGGGTAGTTAAAAAGGTAGCTTTCGGGTTTGTCAGAAAGCATGCTGTGAGGCATGGTCAATCAAGATGGGATTTGCCCCTCTCTCATTGAGAGTGATATCTCTGGGCCCCTCGAGTGATCGGATCTGGAAATGCATGGCCATGCTACGTACGGTTAAGAGTTAACCTACAAAGGGATTTCAAATCACAGGATCGAGAAAGAGCGGTTGGCTTGAAGCTAGACCAAATATCGTGAGGCAAAGGGAATAGCATGTACATAATATTGTGACGGTTCGTTTGATATGATCTTTTTGTGCGTATAGGAGTTGGCATGTCTTGCTAGAGGTTGCTATCGACTATTGGGCCGAGTAGGAGTACTCGGGCCATGTCTATACATATTCGAACCCATAGGGTCACACACTTAAGGGGCTAGAAGCCCAATTCGGATATGATCCAAGTTGGATCAGGTTTAGAAGTACTGATGGGCCTCGGACCAAGAGGCCCATCAGGAACCTCTATAAATAGAGGGGTGGGGCGCCCTAGGGTTTCATATCCTTTGGCCGAAACACATCTGCCGCGCCTCCCAAGCCCTCGTCCTGTTGCAACTCGCAGACCTAGCAGTCCGGCTTGCGACGCTTCCTCCCTGCACGTGTGGTTGCACCTACAGCACATTGACGAGCCATCGACGAGCCACGATGAGCCGACGACGAGCTGCGGCACGAGGACAACCTTGCTGCACGTGGACGAGTTGCTGAGGAGCTGCTCGACGTCGACTTGATCGACTACGTGTTCGACTATGCTGATCGACTTCACTGCCCCGACATGATTCTACATCTTCCGCACCAGTGCATCGAGTGGTAATCCCGTGATCCATATATGGCAGTTTTCCTGGTTTACGCGGGAGAAAATTTTTTGATTTGCGCTAGCGTAGCCTACCTCATAGCCCAACAAGAACTGCAGGAGGAGGAATTAGCTGATCCTGCCCAAGTGATTGAAGCCACAGACTCTGACAATTCAGCTGATCTTCATCCAAATATTAATTGGGGGGCAGAGGAAGTTAATGTGGAAGTTTTCATTCCACAAAATAATGGTCAACCTATGCATCTGATCCAAGATGAGGTTCATGAACATGAGCTTTTGGGGGAGAATCATATGAGTGTGGTCCAGCAACGAAGTGTCTCTAAATCTGAAAACATTCAGCTGGGCATGGTCCAACTGTTGGAATCTGATCAAGATCCAGTCTTTGCATCAAAAATGCAGATACAGTCAACTAATATTATTCATCATAGCTTAGCTGCAGCTATTCAGTGGTCACAGTTGTTCATGCCTACCATGTCCTCACAGAGGGTTGATGTCCCTTTATTATGGTCTGATTTCTTCACAGCACAGCTGCTTAATCCAATGTCTTTTTTGTGGGCCAAGAATTTTTTGTCTTCTACAACTTTGTAGCATCTCCAGTCATCTACCTCAGGGGTTGTTTCTCTGGATGTACCTGAAGCTTGTCCTTTGCTAATGCAATCACTAGATATGCTATCTCCTCAGCAAGTGAATGTTTCACCTGGAAAAATGGAGGGCAAGGTCTTTGAGGGGGCACATTTGGGAGACATTGCCAGCCCTTCTGCTCAGGTTGCTCTCAACCCTATTTTATCCCCTGCATTTACTGTTGCACCTGCAATTCATACACCAAATTCTGCACAATCTCCTGGAACTCCTTTAGGGGATATGATTAAAAAGGTCAATGCCACTCCTGGGCCATGGTCCAAGTCTTTATTACAGCAAGCAGAAAAGCTACAGATGTCGGGCACACACATTACATAAGAGGCTCTTCGAAGAAGTCAGAGGTGCAAGGCACAAAAGAATGGTTTTAGAGTTGTCAGTTGTGTGAATAAGAATTGCATTGGATGTTCAATCCAACCTCCAACTCTATCTCCTTTTGTACTTCATAATTTGGGGGAATCCTTTTGTAAGGTGGATGCAGGAAAGTTAACTGCTCAAGCTTTAAACAAGAAGAAGTCACTAGCTTCTCCTGGTGCAAGGAAGCTACTGACAAAGAAAACTGATAGTGAAGCTCAGAAGATTTCCAAGAAGAAACATAAGAAGCAATAGTGCTAGGCATAAAGCAGTTGTTTCTTTGTTAAAGTTCATGATGTAAACATGAATGATATACTATGTCATGTCCTCTTGTTGCTTTTATGGTGTAATGGTGAAAATGTTAACCACTGTATGCCTTTCTCAACTCTCTTATTAGTTGTTTAGAGACAAGATAATTGAGAGCCAATGTGAAATCTTATGCCTCCAAGAAACCACGAGAGAGACCCTCGACCTGAGCTTTGTGAAAAACTTCTGTCCACCATCTTTTGATCAATTTGAGTATCTGGCTTCTCAAGGTGCCTCGGGTGGTCTCGCAGTTTTATGGAAATCTTCCTACTTTGAAGGACAGCTTATATTCAGTAAGAGTTATGCTATCTCAATGCAATTTTCATGCAAGCTAAATGGTTCAACTTGGGTACCTACAAATGTTTATGGTCCCTGTACCAATGAGGGGAAAAGGGATTTCTTATAGTGGTTCAAAAACATAAGAATGCCTGATGATGTAGAATGGATTATTATGGGAGATTTTAATCTAATGAGGGATCCTTCAAACAGGAATAAACCAGGGGGAGATTACAATGAAATATCTATGCTTAATGATGCAATAAGTGCATTGGGTCTGGTAGAAATCCCTTTGAAATAAAAAAAGTTCACCGGACTAATAAGCAACACATACCTTTGCTAGAAAGATTAGACTGGTTTTTTACTTCAAATGCTTGGACCTTAACTTATCCTCAAACATCAGCATACTCCCTCACAATGGAGACCTTTGACCACTCCCCTTGTGTCATCTCTATTGCAACTAATATACCCAAAGGTGGTATATTTAGATTTGAGAATTATTGGATGGAGCATGAGCAATTCATGAATGTGGTCTCTCATGCTTGGTCTTTAACAGTGCAGCAAATGGATGTAGCAAGATTGACAGCAAAATTCAAGAATTTGAGGAGAGTTTTGAGAGCTTGGCAGAAGCATCTCTCTAGTATAAAATCTAATATTGCTAATGTTAAGCTAGTTCTTTCCTTCATGGAAATTCTAGAAGAATTTGAGATCTTACAGTCCCAGAATGGAATTTCAAAGCCATCTTATCAGAAAAACTGATTGCCTTACTCCAACAGTAGAGGATATATTGGAAACAAAGGGGCAATATTACATGGGTCAAATTTAGAGATGAGGGGACTAAGTTTTTCCATGCAAATGGTACTATCAAACACAGGAGAAATTTATTACTGCTCTAGAAGATTCTCAAGGTATACAGCAGACAAGTCATCTTACTAAAGAAAAGATCTTATGGGATGCTTACAAAGATTGACTAGGTACTTCTGAACCTTCCCTTATGTCTTTTCCTCTTGATCAACTATTTCAAGCTGCAACCAATCTACACTGTCTAGAGGAGCCATTCACACAAGCTGAGATTGATGTTGTCATTCAAGGTTTACCTTCAGATAAAGCAACTGGACCTGATGGATTTAACATAGACTTTATTAAGAAGTGCTGGCCAATTATTAGACAGGATTTTTATGACTTATGCTATGCTTTCCATTTTGGAGATGTTTGTTTACAGAGCATAAATGGTTCTTTCATCACTCTACTACCTAAGGTGGAGGGACCTTGCAAAGTTGCTGACTATAGACCCATATCATTGTTGAACATATCTATGAAGATTTTGACAAAATTATTGGCTAATAGATTACAGAAAGTTATCATGGATCTTACTCATAAGAACCAATATGGTTTCATCAAAACTAGAACTATACAAGATTGCTTAGCATGGGCTTTTGAATATTTATAATTGTGTCACAAATCCAGAAAAGAGATAGTCATTCTTAAGCTGGATTTTGAGAAGGCCTTCGATAAAGTAGAGCACTCATCTATGCTAGATATTATGAGGCATAAAGGTTTTGGTTCATTTTGGCAGACTTGGATGAAGAAAATCTTTACCTTAGGTACTTCTGCTGTCCCACTTAATATTGTACCTGGGAAAACTTTTCACTGCAAAAGAGGGGTCAGACAGGGAGATCCCCTCTCACCTCTGTTGTTTATGTTGGCAGCAGATCTCTTACAAACTATGATTAATGATGCCAAAACTCAAGGCTCTCTAACACTGCCAATACCTTTACTGCACAGTCAAGATTTTCCCATTTTACAGTATGCTGATGATACTTTGATTATTATGGAAGCATGTCCAGACCAATTGTAGACTCTCAAAGATATCCTGCAGAGGTTTTGTATGTCCATAGGTCTTAAAGTAAACTATGCCAAATCAATGATGGTACCCATCAACATTTCAGAGGAAAGACATATCCGGATCTCACAGCATTTTGGCTATTCCAGAGGGAGCCTTCCCATTACATATTTGGGTTTGCCATTGGGTACCACAAAACCTACTGTTGAGGAGTTCCTTCCTCTGGTTTCCAAATGTGAGAGAAGACTATTAGTCACTTCCTCTTTTTTATCACAAGCAGGGAGGTTGCAGCTTACAAATTCAGTCATCACAGCCCTACCAATGTTCCATATGTGTACTTTTCTCATACCAAAAATGATATACAAGCAGATTGATAAATACCAAAAACACTCCTTGTGGAGAGGTTCAGATATTAATAACAAAGCTCCACCAAAGGCAGCTTGGACAATGGTCTGTGTTCGTAAAAAGCAAGGTGGTCTGGGTGTTTTGAACATTAGAACACAGAATGAAGCTTTGCTTTTAAAGTATTGGCATGTAACAACCTGGGTGCTTAAATGGTGCTTTAATCGTAAGAGCAAGTCCTTTGTGCTTAAAGAAGAGCTTTGGCAACTTTTAGGCAAAGTCCAAGCTTTGGGGCCCTCTATTTAGAGGCTTCCAATGTCATCTTGAGCTGAGCCCTATACCAAAGTTTTTGAGCTTCGGGACCTTAACAACTATGCTTTAAGGAGCAAGTTTGAAACCTGCCCCGAAAGCCTTCAAATCTAGGTCAAAGTTCCCTAGTTTGTTCAACTCAGCCCCTTTAGCAAATCCGGCTAAGTATGGAAATCAGCCCGACCTGGCGCCTTAGGGCGGGTTTATCTTTTGAAAGTTGAGCAGAACATCAGGAAGTCCTTTTGTAAAAGTTGGAGAACGAAGTTCCTACAAAAACTTTGTTAATTGGACCTTGGTCCAGTTCACCTCCGAAGCTTCCCAAATCTGCAGCTCAAGTTAGCCCAGAACCCTGAACACCAGTCAAAACCGCCTCTTTTCTCTAAGTCTTGAAACCGGTGTTCCTCCAAACTTTGGAGCTTTGAATCTCCAAATCCACCACGTTTTTGAACTCGGTCAAGTTACAAGAGTTGGACCTTGGTCTATGTACTACAACTCTTGTAAAGGGAGTCAACGTGGTGCAGTTTGAAAATCGGGAGATCAAGAGGCTGGAAGATGGGCCCAGCAAAGGATCTCGTGGATCCATCGGCCAGACAGCGCCAGAGCGCGCGTGCATCGTGCTCCAGAGCGCCGCCTCGCCCAGTCGCCAGCCGCGATAAGATGGGTCGACACGCCTCGCTTCCCAGTCACGTGCGACGACGACCCGCGGTCCTCCGTTCTGTCCCGTCTCGTCTCGACTGAGGCCTCGCCGGCCGCGCCACGCGCACTGCCCGCAGCTCCGCCATCGCCCCGGCCACTCTGCGACCGAAGACCGACCACTGCCGTGCCGGTACTGCCTCGCCTCACGCGTGCATCCGTCTCACCCGGATCCCCAGCCGCGCGCCCCAATGCCTTCCGACCCTCCCGTCACACCTTAGTCACGCTGCCCGCGTGCGCGCCCTGCGGTGCTACCGTCTCCGCCAACCACCGCGCAAACAGTGACAGCTCCTTCCCCCGCCTCGCTAGTAGCGTGCTCCAGTAGAGCCGCTAGTCCCGCGCATGCTCGCGTCACACTGCTCGCCCTGTCACCTCACCTGCGGCACCCTCACCTGCAGTGCCTTTCCCTCCCTCCTATCCCCCAATGCCGCCGTCGCCATCGATAGCCGCGACAGCACGCGCCCGCCCTTCTCCGGCTCACCGACGCATGCCTTAACCCAGTAACCAGCGCGACGCGACCCCACGCTCGTGCAAACCTAGGAAATCCGCATGCCCAGCAAACCCGCTTTGCCCCCATCCCCAAAATCCTTGCTGCCCAAAACAGGGCAAGATTTCGTCCGAGCTCGCCAATGGAGACGCGACCAATCACCGCCGCGATAGAGCACTCCTTTTCTCCCTCGATCTTATCCTCTCACTGCTCGAGCTTGTTTCCTTCCTCCGAACACTTCCGCGCATCTATAAAAGGGTACCGAAGCCTCTTACCGGAGTGCCCTTCGCTACCACCGCCATTGCCGCACTACTTGCTCTGTTCTTCTCCACCACACTCACCGCCACACCCTCCTCTGCTTCACGCTCAAGCGCCACCGCCTGAGCTCTATGTGGAGCTCCCCTTTTCCCGCCCAACCTCGCGCCTTGCCGACCCTACCAGCCGCTTCGCCATCCTCTCGTGCAGCTCTAAAGCTTGCTTGTTGTCCACCAGAAGCACCGCCACCTCCAAAACGCCATCGTTCCCCGTTCCACCTCGGCTTGTTTTCTTCCCAACCCTGAGACCTCATCAGTAGGACTGGAGGTGAGCTGTCGACCCCTATCCAGCTCTTCCCGACTCTGAGTCGTCCACAAAAGCAACCGAACCCTGTCCGCCTCGCCCGAGTGCTGTCCGTCTCGCCCGAGTGTTGTCCGCCTCGCCCGAGGGCTCGGTTGTGTCATTTTCTTTTGACCGAGGGTATCTGTGTAAAAATTCCGGGGACTTCTCTGTGTTAAATCTTAGGATCCCGGTGCAGTTATTCCTTAAGTCTAAGGGTCAGATCGTAAGTTTTTCACCAATCCGACTCTTTTAACTCATTTCAAATTGACAAAAGCTTGGAAATTACATCTTAAATTGAGGAAAAATCAGAAAAATGTGAAATCACTTTGGTTGGAATCCTCATTCTGAGTAGAAGCCAATCAAGTAGGTTTCGCACCTTTTCCTATAGTTTTTCTATAGTTTTGGGTTTAAATCCTTGCAAATACTGTTGAAATCACCGTCTAAGTGTCTCACCCTTGCATTGCATCTCGTGTAGAGCTGAACCTCGCAGACGGCACCCGGTGCCCAAAGATGAAGTCGTAGCGGAGCAGCCGCCTGCAGGAGTCGAGCCCATGCACGCCGAAGACCAGTTCGCTACCGCCCTACTTGAAGGCAAGCCCCGGAGCATAACCCAGTCTTTCTAAACTTGTGCATGCCTTCTGTTGTTATGTGTGTGCATTTACGTTCCAGGAGTTGTTTGAAACCATAGATGCATGACTTAGTTTCCCTTTGATCTGAACACTAGTATGATAGGCCGAGTAATTGCAATGCTTAAATAGGACTCGGTAAAAGTTGAGTGATTTCCTATCACTCGCGAGTTATAGGAGTTGCTTGCTCTCCTTTTTGTTACAACTATAAGGACGATGGACGGGGCAGGGCCTTGTGAATTGTTTTGGTGGTCGGTGGATTGCCCCGTCTGTCTACATGAAATTGGTTTAAGGTCGAAAGGTGACGGTGTTCATGATCAAGTGTTTGAAAGTACTAATCTCATACCTAGTATAGGATGGGGAAGCCTAGTACCTGATTGAACCAGGACGTGAGCGGTTCGATCCACTGTCTCTGGAATGAAGTTCCCTTGCGGCCGCATGTGGTGACAAGTGCGGTCATAGAACGGCAGAGGCCGGGTCTGTGGAGCCTTGTACCAAGGGAAGTGGGCCCGACACGGGTCTGGGGATTGATGGGGACGGCCGACAAAGGAAGCGACCCTTCGTGGTGCGCGGATGTTGTGAGATTAGGTTCACCATGCATGGTTAAGAAATTCGAATCGACTCATCTGCCTCTCACAGTTTGGGACTGCTTGATTGCTATGCTACACTGAGTAAGAATGGAAGATGATGGTGATCTAAATTTGTTACTTGTTTAATTGCTTGGAAACTATTGCTGGTTTAGTATAGCTGCTAACTTAGATTGGTCAATGAACATAGAACTTGTGGCTAAAATGTTGAAAGTAAGGATCTACTGTAGTCGCTTTTGGCAAAACAAACCCCTCATCCAAAAAGCCTTGCATGTCTAGAAGTTGGTGGAGTAGTTACCACCTGTCGGTTAAGTCTTGTTGAGCATAGTTGCTCAGCCTTGCTTGTGGCACATCTTTTAGGTGATGTTGGAGCCCCTAAGTTTGCTGCTTGTGGCACTTGGTCTCCCCAGCTTCCTCCTGGGTGGACGATCGAGTGAGATCCCTCCTCGGACGGCAAGGACGGGACTCATTGATGTCATGATCGGCCTCGTCGTGACGTCCGACTTCGGTGCTAGCTTCCGTTTGTTTATTTCCGCTGCTTAAGAACTTTGCAAACTATGATTGAATTTCGAACCTGATGTTGTAATAAATTAATGTACTTGTTTAATGTGGGTGATCTATTGTATTCTCTGGAACCACTCACCTTCGTGTGAGCTCTGCTTTCTCGGTCCTGTGTAGTGATTTATCGGATGAAATCCAACGGACTGCCGAGTTAACTTGATTAAAGCATATGATCGCGTGTCAGGCAACTTAATTGTATTTTAGCTAAGTTAATTAGGGCGGTTCCACCACATGGCATAAGTTCTACAACAGCATGGATATCCCATGGGTGCATCTAGTATGGGAAAAATATTATTCTCATGGTTGCATCCCAAATCATATTAAGAAAGGGTCTTTCTGGTGGCGAGACTTGTTGAAACTTCTGGACAAATATAAAGGTTTTTCAGTGGTACACATCAATGATGGAAGAACCTGTTCTTTTTGGGAGGACATTTGGGAAGAACACATCCCAGCTCAGAATTATCCACAGTTATATTCTTACACCAAAAAACCTTTCATCTCACTTTATCAGGCTGCTCATTTAGTGGATATACAACAGTTGTTTACTCTGTCTTTGTCAACACAAGCTTTCCGTCAGTTAATTCAACTGGCTGCAGCAGTGGATAATTTGGTTCTTAACACAGATTATGACACATGGACTTATATCTGGGGTTCCTCTTTCTTCTCCTCATCAAGAGCATATAAGCATCTTTTAGGTTTCAGTCAGGTGCCTCCAGTTTTGAGATGGCTTTGGAAGTCTAGATGCCAAAATAAGCATAGAGTGTTTTTTGGATAGCTCTCAAAGACAGGCTATCTACAAGAAACATTCTAAGGTGGAAAAATATGTTTCTACCACCTTATGATTGTGTGTTATGCACACAAGGTGTTGAGGAGGATTTATTTCATTTGCTGATTGGATGCCCTTTTGCACAACTATGCTGGATTAACATTGGTTTGTTTGCCAATCTAGATCATGAGCCATATGTGGTCTTGGAAAGTTTCAAGGCAGAGCTGCAGGTTCCTTTCTTCATGGAGATTATTATCATTATGTCCTGGTGCATCTGGATGGTCAGGAATGACCACATCTTTAAAGGCATTGCCCCATCATTATCAGCTTGTCTCCAGCATTTCAAATTCATCTTTGCTAAAGTTATGCTTTGAGTAAAAGAGCCTTGGAAACCTCTTATGAGTGCATGGGTAGAGCAATTTGTGTAATTACAGCTATCTTTTTTGTTTCTTTTTTTGTTTCCTAAGTTACTTTGTTCCTTCTGTAAGTTTTTGTGGCTTTCGTCACCTTATATTTTTATATAATCAGTAGGGGAATTTTTTCCCCCTCCTGTTGCATCAAAAAAAATAATTGTAGAGCACATCTTCTTTCTCTTCCTGTGTGAAGGCCATGCCTCCTCCATGCTCCAGTTTTGCAATGAACTTCTTTGTGCGGTGACTTGACTGAATGTGAAATAGCCTGGTGTTGGCATCACCATCTCATAGATAATTAGTCTTGAGCGCAACCATGCCATAGTTCTTTCTAGCGATGGTAAGCCCAGAACTTTGCACTTGAGTTCTCTCCTCAGTTGGGTTTCATCCTGAGTGAGCTGTCTTTCTTCTTGCACCCTGTCAAGCCATAGGATTAAAGTTTTGGCAACAAGCAATTGTGTCTTTATCTGCCCGACGCTGCACTGACTCCAGCTTTGGAGCTCCCTAGCTGTGTTCTTGAGCTTGACATCAATCCTAGTGAATGGATCAGAGATCGTTCCAGGACATGTCCAACCTTTTTTGACGGCTTCGATGTAACTAGGGAGCTTTAGCCACCAAACCTTAAAGTGAAAGCGTCGCTTGACATGGAATGCTGTGTTGGTTGCTATGTGTAATGGGCAGTGGTCAAATATATCTGACGAGAGAGCCTGTAAGAAGCAAAATGGAAAACTCATCTCCCAGTCGACAGTAACTAGAATCCTAATTTTTCCATTGCTGGGTTAGCTCTCTCGTTGCTCCAACTGTAGCGACGGCCATGGAGATAGACATCCTTTAGGCGCAGCTCGTCCATGAACCCCTGAAACCTCCCCAAGTTCCTACGATTTATGTTATCATTGTTCTTGTCCGCGGTGTCGAGGATGAGATTGAAATCCCTGGCAATCATCCATGGGCACGTGACGCTGCTTTGAACTGAACGAAGCTCATCAAGGAACTCGATTTTATCGGTGTATGGCTGCGGTCCATAGACGGCAGGGAGACACCAAGGCTCAGAGGAGGCTCCCATTGTGACGGTGACCATGACCAAGAACTGTCCAACATGCAATGTCAAACAAGCAATTTCAGGTCCCCTGCATGCGATCAGGATCCCTCCACTAGCACCGGCAAATGGCAAGTAGGCAAAGCTTGAGAACCTGTTCCCGAGCATTTCACGGACAAGAAATGGAGAGATTACATCAAGCTTTGTTTCCTAGATACACACAATGGATGCGTTCACGTCACTCACGACCGCACCCAACGAATCTCTACGACATCTCGCATTAAACCCACGGATGTTCCACACAAGAATGTTGTGGTTGCAAAGGTCCATGGTGCTTGACGACAATTAGCGATGGTGATGCGCCTCAGCAAGTGGTGTCTGAGGCACTCGCTTGTCTGGCAATCTGCAGGAGTTCAGCGTCAGAGAGATTGTTAGCTGCTAGGAAGATATCTTGAAGGGCTGCAAAATGGCATGGCTGCATAGTCGTCGCAAAGAACTTGTCAAACTCCTTGACAGTCACTCACTCAACTTCCTAGTCACGAGTGATGATCCCCAATTTTCTCATTACCAGAACCTCTCCCTTCTTCGATGGCCTAACAGTCATATTGAGGGGTTGGCTCGCCAATCTGCCGCTGTGCCTTGGCGTTGGTGCCGTCCCGGCAGGAGCACCTTTCGTTGGTGGCCTGGCTGCAAGTGGCGCCTGATGTGCGAGTCGCACACTGCTATGAAATGCAGCTATTTTTGCCTTTGCCGCAGCTGAACTGGAGGTGGTTGATGGGGAGGTTGATGGCGCCGTGGATGTCGTTGCTGCTGGCACTCCTGCTTTCTTGCGTGCGGCCTGCTGTGCCTTGGCGGCCCTTCCTCCAGAGCTGGTTGCCCCGTCTTGGGTCTTGATGTGCTAGACCCAGATGCCGTGGTAGAGCACCGCCTGGCCACTAGTGTCCAAGGCTCGCCGTGGTCCTCCTGGCCAAACTCGAGCCTAGTCGGAGCTGGCAGGTTGTCCCTGACGTCACCGGCACGTCCCGTCTGGTTCCTTGAGGGGCAACAGTATGTGCGGACTGCTGACGGTGGTTGTGCTGGTGCCGGTGTTCTGCTGGGTGGGTGGAGACCCAAATTTTAATTGGGTGGGAGCGTGGACTCGATCAGCATTGGATCGGCCGCTTGTTCTGTGTGGCAGCAGCGCATTGGTAGATTTTCTTGGAGAGGCATCTCCCGCACACCTTCCCCCTCTCCCATTGGCATGTGACTCACCTGTGATCCACTGTCAGGTTGTCTTTCCCTTTCTGAAAGGCAGCTTTGGCCTGCCGTAGGCGCAGCAGGACGAGGACTTTGCAGAATCAGGCTGGTCACGGGCGGGCACGCCTCTGCCGCGTGCGCGATAGAATCAAGCTCTGGCAGTGTCAGGCCAGTCACGGGCGGCAGTGTCTCTCCACTTTTTGCTTTTGTGGCAGCAGAGTTTGACCCGGTCGTGGCCGCCATTGATGGAGTTTGTGGCGGCGGCGCACCGTCTCAATCGCCGGTGATTCTTGCCGGAGTTGGCTGCCTTGGTCACCGGAGGGGGGTGACGTAGGTGGCGGCGCTATTGTTGGAGTGATGTCTGCGCAGCTGTTGGTGGTTGCACTAGCTAGCGGCACCGTCTTCCCTAACGGCAGCTGAGGCGCATCACACAACAGTCGAACTCCTGAGAGCGTACCTCCAACTGGCGTGTCACTGCTTCTGTCCTCGACCCCATCCAGCGTGAAGAATCCATGAAGGCGTGGGCCAACCCCCCGGGACTCCCCGTAGCCACGGTCCAGGTTGCCATCGTAGAGTCGCCATCGCTGGAAGGCGGTGACAGGCCTGGCGACAGCGATGGTGAACGTGAATGGAAGTTAGCCACGTGCCGCAGATGGATGAGGGTCTTGTAGGAGAGGACCTTCTTCTAGCACAGGTATGAGGGGAGGTTGCTGAACATGAGCTTCATGTCGGGTCGTCGTAGATGAAGTCTACTGCTCGTGTTCCGCGATGAGGATGTTTTTCCTTCTTGGGATCCTACTCGGGTCATCCGTCCATGCCGTGATCTTCATCTTGGACATGTCTGAGCGGTCCTCGGTTGCCGGCTCAATGCGCTCAATCCAGCACGATGACGAGAGGAGCTTCCTCGCGGTGCGCCAGCTCCAAGCGTGCGTTGGGACACCTTCGATCTCCAGGGATGCTTTGAACTAAAGTTTCTCAATTTCAGCCCAGACTAAACGAGTCCAAGGTCTGAAGAAGAGCCTAACATCGCCAATGGGGACGCTCCCAACCCGCATGGTGGAGTCTATGGCACGCTACGAGGTGAAGATGATGAGGAAGCTCTCCAGCTAGAAACACATGATAGTGAAGTTGTCCGCGCCCGCCTCCGGGAGCTCGGAGATGGCATGACGCAGGCCTTCCTGTGGCACATCATGTGGTCTGTCTGGCGCCACCATGAGTAGTGCTAGCTGTAGTCTTCCCTCCTCCGCATCCATCTCAGCATCATGTGAGAGGAAGCACACCTCTTCGACGGGACGAGTCACTGGATGCCCAGTCCGAGTGTTCTCGTCGAGGAGGAAATGCGAGTGCGTCCCGGACTCCCTACCGGCATTGCCCCGTGAACCTAACGGCCCCTCCCCAAAAGGCAGCTGAGGTAGGTTGCGGTACTGGCGCATCTGCGGTGGTCTACACCACGCGAACAGCTAGTACAACGGCCTGCCCCCTGATGAGTGTGTTTGGCCCCGCGCGTCGGCGAACGGCCGTGACTGGAGTGGTTGTCGTTGGAGGCCGTCGGTGAAGGTGTCCGCCCATGTGCTACATGCCCCCGTGGAGTTGGTGGAGAGGCATGGCGAGGGCGAACCAGCTGGTGTCCCCCACCTTCGCTGGACGAGACAGAGCTCACCGGGCTCCGCGGGCGCCTGCAATCCCTGGCAAGATGCTAGAAGCCGTGGCAGCGGAAGCACCTCGTCGGCAGACGACATTGGGCTAGCAGGTGCTTGAAAGAAAGGCAATTGAGGCAGCTCCTAGAGAACTCCGACGGAATGCACCTGACCACCGGCAGTGGTTGCGCCACCATTGCTTGCCTCCACTGAGCCAGCCGCTATCGATGCCTGCGCCTTGACCTGGTCCGCCGGCTCTCCACCGTGATCCAGCCCTCCTTCGCCGGTGCCTGGCCTGTCGCGGGCTGGACAACCACCGAGCGCACACAGCCTCACGCGGCGGCTTCCTCCATCCGCCGGATGGGCAGTCCGTGGACCAGAGTCGTCTGGCCGCGGCGTCGCTCTGGATGACGGCCATGGCGGTCTTTGGTTTGCGGTCCGAGGCAGTCGTGCACCAGTGCAGATATGCGCAGCAGCGGGAGGTCAGAGGGGGTGCTGAGGACGAGGCGTGAGCGTTGGCTGTGGTAGGCTCCAGCGAGGAAGGAGCACGCAGGAGAATGTCACGGTAGGAGGGGCATGGAGGGGAGGCACAGACAGACACGCCGCTGGGGTGGAAAGGCTCGGCGTCGGGGGAGAGGGCGTAGGGGGGAGCGGAGGCTGCTGGGTCCTTGAGTGGTGGTCACCGGCGCCGAAGTGGAGGCCAGCGAGGGTTGGTTGTAGGGACTGGGGGAGGGGGAGCGAGAGAGAGCCATCCAGAAGAAACCATTCACACGCACTGACAAGGAGGCTGTCTCCACACACTGCATGATTAGATCAATCCACTGCTCCCTGAAACCCAGCTTATGCATTATAGCTCGGAGATATGACCACTCGACACGGTCATAAGCTTTAGCCATATCCAATTCAAGAACATGCACACCACTTTTGCATTTTTCCCTTATTAGATAGTGGATGCATTCATATGCTACCAACACATTATCAATAATTAAGCACCCCAGAACGAACACACTTTGCTCCACAGATATTATCTCATCCAAGATCATTCGAAGGCGGTTGGCTAACACTTTCGAGCACAGTTTGTACAACACATTACACAAACTAATCGATCAGAAGTGGGTCATCTCTTGTGGATTCTTTATCTTTGGAATGAGAACTAGGACAGTGCTTCTTACTTTGGATGGCATGGCATCGCCATTCAGAAAATTTAGAGCTACACAACAAACATCATCCCGGAGCAGGTCCCAGTGCCTTTGATAAAAACCTGCTGTGAAACCATCAGGGCTAGACGATTTGTTTGCTCCCATCATGAACAACGCCCGCTCTACTTCATCGGTAGTAAAAGGCATGCTCAGGGCATCATGCATGGCATTAGTGATCACCCGCGAAACATGGTTCGTAACTACTGCCGACTCCATATCCTCCTGAGCCGTGAACAAGTTTACATAGAAATCTTTAGCCACTGTCTCGAGCTCCTCTTGTTTAGTGCAAATTGAATCGTCATTCTTCGTCAAGGTTGATATACGGTTTGTTCTCGCTCTGTCCTTGGCCTTTGCTTGGAAGAAGCCCATGTTCCGGCCCCCATCCTTTAGCCAATCAACTCTAGAGCACTGCTTCTCCATTGTTTCTTCCCTGACCAGCAACTCAGCGATACATCGCATGACCTCCCTCTCCTCTCTGGTCGGGCCAGAGCGCAAGGTGCTGCCCTGGATGTCTTCTAATTTTTTTCGGAGAGTCCTCAGCTCCTGCCGCACCGAACCAAAAACCTCTCTGTCCTAGACTTGCAGCACACCCTTTAGCTCGGCAAGCCCCTCCTGGACACCTGACGGATCGTATCGACCCTGCCCCTAGCCATGCTCAATTATCGTTGGATATTCATCATGGCACCTCCACAAGTTTTCATATCTGAACGGCTGCTCACGATGCCGCCACCCAGTTGGCTGAGCAAATTAAAAGCGCACAATGATCAGATGAGGCCATTTGCACATGTTGCACATTCGACCCGTCAAATTTGGCTAACATGCTCTCATCAGCGAGAGCCCTATCCAACCGAACCTTTAACATTCTGATATCCCTCTTGCCGATTATCCCATGTGTAGGGAAGACTAACGAAGCCCAAATCGGAGGGGTCGCAGAAACGAATCGCCTCCTGGAAGCCTTCCATCTGCCATTCACCCTGATCATTTCCACCAAATTATTCCAATTGGCACACAATCTCATTAAAATTGCCGGCACAAACCCACGGCAATGTGGAGATATTGCGAAAAAACCGCAGCCGACCCCAAGACTCCTTCCTCTTCTCCCTGCGCGGCTCACCATAGAACCCGGCCACATACGCTCCAGGCATGGATTAACAGCATCATCCACCCAGACATCAATATGATTCTTAGAGTAATTTTTCACCTCTATCACTACACTATTTTTCTAGAACGGGCCCAAGCATTCGGGAAACCAAGCCTCCATCCCAGATCTTGTACTCTTGCTGCACCCATGTTTGTCTCCGACAGGAACAACATCATGGGATTATGAAGATCCACAAGATTGTGGATCTCCTTAACTACCTCAAACCTCCTACAACCTCGATAGTTCAAACATATAAGACTCATTGTGCCCGGTAGTGGTTGCCCTTCGCAACCACCACCGATCGTGCATTCTTGTTGGCCGAAACATTTTGTTTCTTTTGTACCTTGTTTTCATCCTCAGCTCGGCCCGAGGTGCCACCAAGCTGATTGAGTTGCTCATGGACTAGTCCAGTTGGAACTATCATGTTGGGTTCAGGAGCCGGTAGATTGAAGTTGGGGGTATTTTTGCCATGGCCCTTCGGCTTTCTCTTCCTAGCTCTAGTATAATCCAACTCCATCTTCTACCCCTGAGAGAGTTGTTTGGCCTTTCCTCCCTTCAGGTCCTTCACCCCATGTTTGGTTTTCAGAGGTGTTATGATCTCCTCATCATCCTTATCTTCCGAAGCAACACCCTCCTCAGTCCGACATTGCTCCAAGTCCCGATGTGCCGACGACATGTGTGATGTTGAGCGACGGACCATTTGCGAGGAGCTGTTCAGCGACTCTACAGAAGCCTGACCGAAACTCTGCATTTTCCTCCTTTTGTCATCCTGCACCCTGAGTTTTGTATCATATGGCAGCTTCCCTAGAGCATTTCAGGGAGCTGGAGTAGGGCAGCTGAGATGCATGTGGCCCATCCTACCGCATGAGTAGCAGTGGAGTGGTAACTTTTCGTACTGCGGGTCAAACCATTTTGGCCAAGCGTCCCGCTTTGTTTGGAGGAGAACCCCCCATGCAGTGGTTTTTCGATGTCGACAGCAACCCTTGCACGAAGAAACAGGCCACTTGCCTTTCCTTTAGCATCTGCCTCAACCTTGACGACCTCTCCGACCAGGCCACGAGATCCCTTCTTCTCATTCATCCATCCAAAGGGCAGGTTGAAAATTCGCACCCAGAGCATCATCTTCGCGAAACTAACATCTAAAGGTTTTAAGGATTCGTCATACTCCTGCACAAACCCACTATCCACAGTGACCCGTCGAGCACATGCTGTTTATCAACCTCCATCCCAAATTCGGCGATGAATAGGTTTTCTAAATTTTCACCCACCGATCGCATCTTGAGGCCATATGGATTCCCCCATGCCGGTTTCATCGCATCCCAAATGGTGTTGATGTGAAGAGCAGAGGGTGACAACACTTTGCTGATGAATGCCCACTCTGATCCACCACCACCAGGATCGTCGTCCTCATCATCGCTGAACACCGTGAAGACACCTTAGTCCTTCGTTAAGTTCAGCCTTTCCAGCAGTTCGGCGACTCCATCATCTCTTGATCTCGTCGAACCACCGTTTGGCCCTGATCCTCCAGCTTCAGCCATGGCTAGCAGAAGGGTCAGGAAGGGAAGTGACACTGAGCGATGTAGCGATCATTCACACAAAGATCCCAAACTTGAGTCCTAAGCGGCGCTTCTAACCCAAGGGGAAAACCTAGGGGAATTTATGGCCACCGGCGCAGAAGCAGCTAACCGGTGGTTTGCGGTGGGCACCGACAGCTAGAGTGCTACCGGTGAATAGCGTGGACAGCCGCCAGAGTGGCTGATGGTGGGGCGCTGTTGACCGGGCTGGTGTGAGCTAGATCTAGCATGAGATCAAATTCACCTCAGGTGTCGCCTTCGGAGTCGTCGTGAGGGATTTTTGGAGCGTCAGTTCCATCACGCCACCGTCAGCAGGGTGTTTTGGAATTTGGACGCTGGGGTTGCCGCACGAGTGCAGCCCTAGTGGATGGCGAAAGGAGGAGGGAAAGGCAGTAGTGGTAATACTGGGATTTATCAGAAGCTAAGGCCGCTAGATCTGACCACTTAGAAAAACCAGTTGGTGAATTAAACCCACAAAAAATTTATCAAATATGTAGATTCTCCGTATCATGTAGGAGTTCTAATATGAGATTTCACCTCACGTGTATTCATCTTCTCGAAATCATTAAAGCCAGCTAGTTCTTCACTAGAATATAGGCCTACTAATGGGTTGAAACCCGCCCCAACCCCCACCCCGACCTGCAATAAATTAACTCATTCACCCGCCCCGCCCTGCCCCATATACTTAATTTATCTACCCACCCCGTCCCGCCCCACCAGCAATGGGTTGCCATGGGTTACCATATACTTAATGATCAGATCTCTCAGAATGCTTAATCATTCTTACACATACGATGGGACTAAAATGGCACAGTTTTACAATCCATGGTGTTACCGAACACCCACCTATACACGAAAATCCAAAGTTCCTCCTCTAATGGCATTGAAACACATTACAACAGGTTCTTCAGTGTCCTTCAATCTTGACGCCAACCTCCAAATTTGTGGGTCATTACTTTCTAAATGTTAGTAGGTGGTTCAGAATGTGATTCGCCAAATATTGAAACTCGCCCATGATTTGCAATTGATTCTCTGCAGGTGGTTTAGAACTAATTCCTGCAAAATGTGAACAACCAAGATTAATGTATCATCTACTAAAGAAGCAAAGCAGAAACCATTTATCTGTAGTGAAATGCAGTGGCATGTCAAATTGACTGACAAGGGTCTCTAGACGAGACCTGAATGTCCACCTGTTTAATGGGTTATACTTTCAAAACTAAAATTACTGGAAGCTAAAAGTCAAAGTTGTCCTCAACAGTTCTTATTGTGCACTATAGCTATTTATATTGACTGACAAGCATTCACTTATTTATGCTGGAAGCACAAAGTTTGGAGGAAAAAGATTCAACCTTCAATTTGCGATGCAGCACATCCTCTTTACTAGCAGTTGAATATCAGACTGCTAAGTAAGAAAAAGTGAACCTGAAAGCTTAAAAAAAGGCATACTGGAAACATCAGTACATGTATATGCAGTAACATCAGTACATGTATATGCTCAAATCTCACCTACACAATTATCAACTACATATACCAATAGGAACAGAACACCCAATTTATAGAATATGCATATTAGTTGGGTACCTTTAGGAGCTATTTGAATATCTCAGCACTCTCTAACTTCCTCCTGGACTACACATAAATAAAGATCATCATGTCAAGTTATACTATAGAATAGGAAAAGATTGGAAGACATTAGGTTATACTAAGGAAACCTCAGTTAGTAAAAATTACCTTCATTGGTAGGGTACTTGTACAGCCAATCTATGCAACAGACCAAAGCTTCAAGAGTTTCTGGCATCATTGAGCTTTGATTATCACTAAGAATTCGACCACTCATTTTCATTTGGAAATGGTTGCTGATTTGCTTTGGCATATCGCTTCAAGACGAAGACCAGAAATAATTCGAATAAATAGCAGATCCTGTACTTTACTGTCTCCATAATCATGGCATGGGTTGAGTTCGAACGGTTGGGAACATCAAGGACTAAACCAGCCTTTGCAGCAAGACATTCCCTTTGAACTATCTCATTGAAATCCTATATATGCGATGGTGATGAGTTAATGTGCCTAATGAGGTCTCTTATCAACTCTATCATAGCACTAACAATATTCATACCATCTTGGACAAGAATGTTGAGTATATAAGCACAACATCTAACAAGAAGATGCTCACCACCAAATAACATGTCAGGCTTTCCGCTTTCTTGCAGAAGATCACAAGCTGCCCTGTTATTTGCTGCATTGTCGAGTGTGATCGTAAACATCTTCTCTTTGATTCCATAATCTGTCAGAATAGTTGTAATGGCTTCCTCAATAGCTACACCCGTATGTGGATACTTCACATCCTTAAATGCAATTATCTTTTTCTTCAAACAAAATCAGGGCCAATATAGTGGGCTGTCACACAAATATATCCCAACTTTTGGTTTGATGTCCAAAGATTAGATGTAAAGCATATGCAAGAGTTAAGATTCATAAGTTGACTTCGTAATTCTATCTTTGCTCTCTCAAACTTAGCAACACATTCATTACGAATCATTTGTCATCTTATGCATCTAAATGCGGGTTGCAATGACTCCATCCAAGGCTCAAAGCCTTCATCATCAAACTTATTGAATGCTACATCAACTCTAACACACCATGCAATCATCAAGTCACGACTTCTCTGCTGATTAAAGGTGAATGAACCATCTACAGGCTTTTTCTTCATTGTAGCGACAAATTTGTTCCTATCATCACTAGGGACTGTGGGGCAATGCTCTACAATGTGAGTTCGAAGGCTGTTTGTACCTGTTGACGCTAGATTTTGACACGTATGGAATCGGCGTCAAGAAGGAAAGGATTGGCTGATGCGGCAAGATAAGAAGTCACTATTGGGAATTGGCCGATTGGTGCTACAGTTGGAGATCGGCTGATTTAGCGCTACAGTGTTCTGGTGGATAGAGTTGGTAGGGATCGACCGATTGGAAGGTTGGAGCAGTTGGGCCAATATGGGCTTAAAGTGGATCAGAAAGAGAAGACGAAGGGGGATTGACCCGTGGGAGTGCAATAACCAACTCCGATACGAGTTGTACTTGTAAATATTCGTTTTTCGTTTAAAATTAGAGATAGATCCTAGTCGGTTAGGAAGTTGGTTGTAACAGGCTATAAATAGCCACCTTTAGAGATCTGTAAAAAAACACATCAAATCAATACAACAATCTACTATTTCCTCGTACTTTACTTTCAAGTCGGCGATTTCACCAATATTTTTCTTCTTTCACGAGTTCGTACGGGTTGGCAGGGCTGCATCGACACGATCTCCGGCCGATTCTGTAAGTTCCATTTATCGAGTAATATCTAAGCTTTAACTTCGGGCGCATCGCTGTCATTTCGTTTAGATTTATTCACCAGTTATCGATATTTGCTAGAATTCTAGGTTTTACCTGTTGTTCTAGTTTTATCACCAGTTATCCAGCTTGAGATTAGAACTTTCGGCTTGATTGTCATTATCTTCATCTATTGTTTTTGCATAGCCGATTAGATCTATTTTCAAGTGTTGCTCCTATAGCATTATTTAGTTTACTCCAGTAGTTTTCTTTATAATCGCTGCGTAGTTATCGGCTGTATCATAGCCGATTATCTTGTTAAAGCAAATCGGCCGATTCGCTGATACGCTACCTCGAGATCGAAACCTTAGCCAATCGTAACCCCTAGGATTTGATACGTTTCTTCCTTGCCAATTAACAGGTCAGATTGGCTGGCACGCCGCGCGAACTGCACCAGGGCGATCACCCGAACAGGAGCTAAGCAGATTCTCCCGGGTCGTGTGTCCGACGCTGAGAGTCAATCGGCTGACTTTTAGCGCCAACACACTTTTGGCACGCCCGGTGGGACCACTTCAACCTCTACTATGTCGAAAGCTGCCGAAATCTCCGAAGACAACATCATCGAAGTGACGGAAGCAGACCTTAAGGACGACCAGAAGGAAGAATTGGAAAGACAGATAGAACAATACCGGAAAACATGCCTGCAATCTTTCAGTCATACCAAGAGTGGGGAGACCGTCAAGAAAGCTCCTTTTCCAACTCCCCACCAGATCACAATTGTCGAGGACTCAGGTAAGATGTCCGAGATGGTTCGGCAGTCTGTCTACTAGGCTTTCATCGATCAATCCCCGGTGATAACCAACACGGTATACAATGCTGTCATCAGCTCCCTGGCCAGTGGCGTATCTCAAGGATATCAAGGGCCGGCGCACGCCCCACCTATTACAGGCCCGGTCAGGAGTTTTCCAAGCCATCTCACTCGGCTCCTCAGCCGATCCAAGCTCAACATGGAGGACCCGGCGCTTCCTTGCCACCAGTGCAGCCAGGGTACAACGGTGCACCATACCTCCAGTCACAAGCGCCACCTCAAACTGCTCAGATTTCCTCCGCGCAATCATCACCATTAAATTCAATGCCTTGGGAGGGACCATCGACAGCGGCCGTCCAAGATCAATCAGCCAGTTATGGAGGCTCCCCGATCCAAGCACCATTCCAATCGGCCGTTTGGCCGACAATCCCACAGTATCAACCAGCCACATCAGAAGTCGGCAGGGGGGCAGATACTGCTGAGGCGCTACGGGGTGCGGCGCCGATAATACTATACGATGAGGTGGCCGGTTCGCTGAGACACCAGACGCCAACCACTCAGCCGGCCATGTTGCCGCAAAACCCGCCGCACGCCTTCGTTCATCACCCAGTCATCCCGCCGCCAATCTACCAACATGTGCCGGCTCCCTAGCTGGTAGTTCATCAGCAGCAAGTTGACTGGATGGCGAGAATAGCAGAGGTGATTCA
Organism: Setaria italica; assembly: GCF_000263155.2. Taxonomy (NCBI): domain Eukaryota; kingdom Viridiplantae; phylum Streptophyta; class Magnoliopsida; order Poales; family Poaceae; genus Setaria; species Setaria italica. The sequence goes on along the minus strand of NC_028453.1, from coordinate 25,234,463 downwards.
AGACCAATTCGGGTTAAAGCCAAAGGTACAAACTTACACGTACAGAACATCATACCCTCCAGCCTATGATCTACTGTCGTTTCCCCATCGGTACAAAGTTCCCGACTTCACCAAGTTTTCGGGGCTCGACGACACCTCAACTGTGGAATATGTGAACAGATTCATCATCCAATGCGGAGAGGCGGCTACACAAGATGCCCTGCGTGTGCGTCTTTTCTCATCATCCTTGTCTGGGTCGGCCTTCCAGTGGTTCACTACGTGCCACCCAACTCCATAGTTACTTGAGCTGATTTGGAGAAGCAATTCCATAAGTACTTCTATGCGGGAGTGCATGAGATGAAGCTCTCAGATCTGACCAGCCTCAGGCAGAGAAGCGACGAGCCAATGTCCACTTATGTGCAGAGGTTCAGAGAGGTCCGGAACAAGTGCTACACCCTGGTCCTGACTGATGCGCAGCTGGCCGATATTGCCTTCCAGGGGCTCCTGCCGCACATCAAAGAGAAGTACGCTTCCCAGGAGTTCGAAAGCCTAAGCCAAATCGTGCACCGATTGTCTGGTAAAGAAATACACCCTTTTGATCAACGGAGAAACTTTCAGAAGAAGGTGGCATATTTGGAGGGGTCTGAATCCGAGGAGGAGGCGGAAATCGGCCTAGCAGAGTGGGTTAAAGGAAAGAAGCCGATATCATGCCCTTTCGGGAAAAAGGAACCGGAGGCATTCGGTTTTGACACGTCAAAGGCTGACAAAATTTTCGACCTACTCCTCCAAGAAGGACAAATCAAGCTCTCACCCTATCATACCATCCCATCTGCCGAGCAGCTAAAAAAGGTGAAATATTGCAAATGGCACAATGCCACGTCCCACGACATAAACGAGTGCAAGAACTTTCATCAGCAGATACAATCGGCCATCGAACAGGGCAGGCTCAAGTTTGAGGTCCCGACAAAGCCAGCAAAGCCAATGAAGATTGATCAGCAACCTTTCCCCACCAACATGGTTGATACGGGAAGAAATGTGCTTCAAACCAAAGTGCTGACATCAGAATCGGCTAAAAGGAGCGGCGCTGTGGACCCTAGGAATCAAGCTACGCCCGAAGACGTCAAAGGGAAGAGACGGATGGATGATGAAGGCGAAGGATTGAAAGGACCACGCAGACCCATCACTTCCCAATTTTTGCTCAACAAATACCAGCGGCAACAGGAGAATTCAAGATTTCACGAAGAGATGATGCGACAACACGAGGATCATTGGCGATGCCCGTTCTTCATCCATTGCTAGGAAAATAACCTCAGCTTGCCATCGACTGATAATTGCCCAGAGTGCAGCGGTCCATATCGCAACAATCGCCCGTTCAGAAGGTCTTGTTCCAGGGACAGAGGATAAGAGCCAATCAGCAGAAACTAGCGCGAGCAAGAGGATCATCGCCTTTCAGTGCGTGATCGGCTAGGGGGCAGAAGTGACCGATATGATCGGCCAAAGGACAGACGCGAGCGACACGATAGATCGGGGGGCAGAACTGACCAGCACGACCGACTAGGGGGCAGAGTCAGTGCACATGATCGGCTGGAAGAGATGGCCGATGCTCGGGTGTCAGATGAAAATCCCCTAGGGTGGGAACCAGAATGGGAACGCGCCAGACCACCGGCAAAACCTGTGAACCCCAGGTGGTGCCTCGATGGGTTGACCAAATGCCAAAAGCGAAGGATCCAACGCATGTGCCAATGGGAACAACAGGAAGAAGAGCAACAACAGATGATGGATAAGAAAAGTGACAGACCTCGAGTTTGGCGCCCCAAAAGAAGCGACAAGGAAGAAGACGGCAACCAGGAATCAGCAGCTGACGTCAGCATGGTGTTCATCTTGCCGATGGAGTTCATGGCTCCCGCTGATCAGCACGACACGTCGGAGACGGAGGAACAGATGGCACAATTGGCTTTGGAGCCAATGGCAGCCACCTTTGAGAAACCGGTAGATGAAAAATGACAACATCTAAAGGCGTTGTTCCTCAAAGAGCACGTCGACAGCAGACTAGTCACCAAACTACTAGTGGATGGAGGCACTGCAGTCAACATCATGCCATACACCATGTTCAGAAAATTGGGTAAAAGCGATGAAGATCTGACCAAGATGGACATGATGCTCAAAGACTTCGAAGGCAACGTGTCTCCCGCCCGCGGCGCGCTCTGCGTCAACCTCACCATCGGCAGTAAGACCCTTCCCACCACTTTCTTTATTATTAGTGGCAAAGGGTCCTACAATATGTTGCTCGGTAGAGATTTACATCGATGACGTCATGGTCAAGTCAAAAGGACACCAGGAACATCTGGCCGATTTGCGGGAAGTATTGGAATGCACAAGGAAGCATGGGTTGAAAATGAACCCGAACAAGTGCGCTTTCGGCGTATCTGCCGGGCAGTTTTTGGGATTCATGGTTCACGAGCGTGGGATAGAGGTCAACCAGAAAATCATAGCGGCTATCAACAAAGTCGTGGCCCCACAAAATAAAACCGAGTTGCAATCCTTGATCAGCAAAGTCAATTTCATCAGAAGATTCATATCCAACTTGTCCGAGCGTATTCAAGCCTTCATGCCATTATTGAAGTTGAAACCCGACCAAGAGTTCATATGGGGAGAAGAACAACACAAGGCACTGGAAGACATCAAGCAGTACCTAATCTCTCCACCTGTACTGGTCCCACCGCAGGCTGACAAGCCGTTCAAGCTATACCTATCGGCTGATGAACGAGCTATTGGATTGGCGCTGGTACAGGAGTTCGAAGGAAAAGAACGGGTGATATATTATGTTAGCAAAAGACTTCTGGATGCTGAAACAAGATATTCCCCGGTAGAGCGACTGTGCCTGTGTCTTTACTTCTCATGTACCAAACTCAGGCACTACCTGTTATCGGCAGAGTGCATAGTTGTATGCAAGGATGACGTGGTGAAATACATGCTGTCGTTGCCAATTTTGAAAGGGCGGATTGGAAAGTGGATTTTGGCTTTGTTAGAGTTTGACCTAAGATATGAATCGGCCAAAGCCGTCAAAGGTCAAGTCATGGCCGATTTCGTCGCCCAACACTGCGGACCAGAAGTCGCTGTCGTGGAACCGGTTCCGTGGACTCTATACTTTGATGGTTCGTCATGCGGAGCCGGATCAGGAATCGGCATCGTTCTCATATCACCTCGGAAGGCAAGTTATGATTTCTCTCTGCCGATAGAAGCATCAGCTACCAATAACCAGGCGGAATACCGAGCCGTCCTGAAAGGGATACAATTATTGAGAGAGATCAAGGCCGACGCCGTGGAAATTTTTGGGGATTCCATGCTCATCGTAGACCAATTGACAGGGAGGTCTGAATGTAAAGATGACGTTTTGAGAATTTACTACGAAGATTGCCTCCAACTTTTGAAGGAATTCAAGTCCGCAGTTATTGAGCATATTCTCAGAAACTATAATGAAGAGGCTAATAGGCTCGCCCAACACGCATCCGGGTATCGGCCGATTCAAGGCGCCATGACTCTGGAACTCGCAGCCGATGATTGGCGGAAAGAGATTGCCGATTACTTGAAGGACTCATCCAAGAAAGTGGATCGGCGAGTGCGTTTTCAAGCCACAAAGTATGTACTACTAGAAGATGATTTGTTCTACCGAACAATCGATGGGGTTCTGCTCAAATGCCTGGGGACAGAGGAGGCAAAAATCCTAATGGGAGAAATCCACGAAGGCGTGTGCGGAGCTCACCAATCAGCCCATGAGATGAAGTGAATGATTAGAAATAACGGATATTATTGGCCAACGGTTCTTGAAGACTGCTTGAAATATTATAAAGGGTGTCAGGATTGTCAAAAATTTGGAAACGTGCAACGTGCGCCCGCATCGGCCATGAATCCGATAATCAAGCCATGGCCATTCAGAGGTTGGGGAATAGACCTCATCGGACAAATTTATCCTCCATCAAGCAAGGGACATAAGTTCATTTTAGTAGCCACGAACTATTTCACCAAATGGGTGGAGGCGATTCCATTAAAGGCCGTAACATCGGCCGCTATGGTCAATTTCGTGAGAGACCACATTGTCTATCGCTTCGGCATCCCTCAGACTATCACAACCGATCAGGGGATGATGTTCACTTCGGGAGAGTTCAAGGAATTCACTGCCGATATGGGAATCAAATTGCTAAATTCATCTCCATATTATGCTCAAGCTAATGGCCAGGCAGAATCTTCCAATAAGGGGATAATAAAGTTGATCAAAAGGAAGATTGAGGAACAGCCTAAAAAGTGGCACTTATGTTTGACCGAAGCATTATGGGCGTACAGGATGGCCTGCCACGGGGCTACCAAGATATCCCCTTATCAATTAGTGTATGATCACGAAGCAGTATTGCCTTGGGAGTTGAAAACGGGGTCAAGACGTACATCGGTTCAGGATCAGTTGGCGGCCGATGACTACTCCTCACTCATGAAAAGGGAACTCGATGATTTGGCAGGTCAACGACTGAGGGCCCTGATCAGCATTGAGGAAAATAAAAAGAGAGTGGCCAGGTGGCACGACAAGAAGGTTAAAGTCAAACAATTTTCCCAAGGGGATCTGGTATGGAAGTTGGTGCTGCCGATTGGGTCTAAAGATCCTAAGTTCGGTAAATGGTCTCCCACTTGGGAAGGGCCGTATAAAATCGGCTGATGCGCTCCGGGAAACGCATACATTCTGGAGACGATCGAAGGAGAAGAATTCACAAGGGCCCTGAACGGGAGGTACCTGAAAAGATACTATCCCAGTATATGGGTCGATGCATAAATGGTTGCGGAGCATATCAAGATGACACGGCTAGCTCCTGGATAATCGTATAGCCGATGCAAAAAATAAAATTGCCTCGAAGAGAAAAATAATCGTTCAGGCTAGCCGATTTATTATTCGGTACGAACGATAAGGCACATGGCCAACACGGTACAAGTCGCCCTTAGAAAAAAAATACTTAACCACGCTTTTTCTTGAGTTCCCTCTCAATCCGACCTAATTCTATCAGGAGGCGGGTGCTTCTTTCCTCCACATCTTTCATCGCGGCTTCAGCCTCAACATGGCGTGGAAGAGGGTGGCTTCAATCCAGCAGCAGTCGAGACGTTCCTGCCGCGGCATCTTCAAGGGCGACTGGGCGAGGGAGTGGATGGCTCCTTTCGACTGGCGGCCGCCTATGGCAGTTGCCATCAATGTGATCCCAGATCCGCTGGACTTCAGCAAGGATATGATCTCTAAGTTCTTCACGATGGGCTCTGATCAAGTCTTTGTCTTCCTGCGACAACGGTTCATTGGACTGCATGATTTTGATCGCCCGTTCCAGTTCGGGGCTAAGACATCTCGGCTAAAAAATTAACATACAACTGTTTAACGTCAAAAGGGTTAAAAGATCAGACCAGAGAAGAAAGAATATAGGAAAACCTCATACCTGGTTGACGGAAAGGGAAAAGAAGGAGGAGGATGAAGAAGACATCTTGGTAAATAGCCTGATGGGAGAAACTACCAGAGGAAGAAAGGATGAATAAGATGAGTGCCCTTGGAAGCAATACGGGGTCTGGTACTTATAGGAGGAAAAGAGGGCGAAGGTTTGGTAAGACGCGTCCCATCAGAATAAAAAGGGTAATGAATGAAAGGCCGCCGCGAAGGACGGGTCAAGATGGAATTCGTACGTCAAACGGTCAAAAGACATTAATGTTCTTACAAAATGGCCAGTACTTTTACAGTTCATCCCAGAAGGGCATTAATGGCCTCAATCGCTCATCGTCTAATTTGATCGGCCGAGTCTAGAACCCGCTGGCCGTCGTCCGCCGATCCCGGGACCTCTGGCATGTGGTGATGAAGTCTGAGGGCCTTGTGGGCCAAGTGCTGCCTCTCTTGCTTCAGATCGGCAATAACAAAGGGGAGATCTTGGAGTTTCTTCTCTTCAATGGCTATCTCCTTGGTCACCCGCTCCATCTCCTTGGCGAGTTTGGCCCTTCGGCGCTTGAGGCGATCTATAGTACCAACAATATCCGGGCGGGAATTCTCAAGGAAATGGATCCGGTGGTGTACCTCTTGGGCCCGGTGCTTGTACGAGTCTTCCTCCTCACGAGCTTTGGCCAGCTTGGCACGATCGGCCATATGGCGCAGGACCCTGAACACTGGGATCCGCATCGACACAATATATGCGGTAGGCGCCAGGGCTTCTTCCGCCTCTTCTGGGACTCGGCCGCTGACATCACTGAAGAGCTGCCGAATCGGTGAGGCATCCTCCACCAATCCGCCGATGTCTTCTTGCAGGAGGGTCCGTATGCTCTCAAGCTTGGCGCGGACGTCATCAGGGACTGAACTCAGGGTGACTTGACGTGAAGCAACCTCCTCGTCATCAAAAAGCCTGACCACAAAAGAGAAGAGGCTGTTATTGGGGGTTTCCTATTCCTGCAAAGGACTGAGTATAAGAAAAAATAAGTTAGCCGATGGTAATAGGAAATCGGCCGATTCGGGTGACAGATCTCTTACTTCTTTGAGGCAGATTTCTTCCACTTGTGCTTGCGGGAGTGCTGCCCTTGGTTCAGGAGCTGGTGCTACTGGCTCATCACAGGAGGAGGACTCGACAATTATTGGCATTCTGCTCGGGCCGGCCTCGCGAAAAGCCTCTCTGGCCAATGGCTGTTGAGAAGGTGCAGTTGACGTCTCAAGGGCCTACATCAGGATCAGTCAAGCTTTTGATCAAGTATTAAAGAGTTGAGTTAAAAGATTCTGTACCTCAGTGGGAGGAAGCACTAGTGCTCCGGTTTCCACTTGGGGCGCCGCCGATTGCTCTGGAGCCACCGGTCCAGTTTGTGTAGCCTAATATAAGGAAGAAGTCAGTATCGGGAGGATACTTAGGAGGACGTGAATACAAGGTTACCTGAAAGGCTTCTAATAGCAGGGATGCGGCAGCTATTCTAGCTTCTGCAGCAACTTGAGGGTCAACCTCCTCGATGACCGGGAGAATCGGCGCAGCCAAAGTTTCCGCCGATGCAGCCATGGGTGGATCGGCCGATTCCGTGCGGGCACGCACTCGGCGGCTTGTCTTCTTTACGGTTTTCTTCGACGTCTGCTTCAATCGGCCGGTGATGTCAACAACGGAGGGGGCGTGGTAGCCGATAAGGGGGAACTCCGTGTACGGGTAACGACTCTCTATCGGCCGACCGCTCCGGCTGCGTCTTGGAGGAAGTCGGCTCTCAGACTGTAAGAAAAAATAAGAGTTAGTGGTATGAAGAAGGAAAAGGCATTGAAATCGGCTGAGGAAGAAAATGGTACCTCTGCGTTCGGATCAACATTGTCGGGGTCCAGGATGTAGAAGTATATCGCCGGGGATGCACAGAAGAGATGCTGTTTCCATTTTGCCCACCATAGCTTGAACTGTTGGACGGCGAAAGGGGCCACTATCCAATTGGTCAAGTCAATGGTACTGGAGTCAGGCACCCGGTCGTACAGCCGACTGTAAACGAGACCTTTGGTGAGCTCGTCCCGGAATTTTGCACGGCCGGCAAAGAAAGCATAAATCGGCAGCTGACCCAAGCCGAACTGGCGTGCTGCAATGGATGGATTATAAAACTCATAAGTAGGGGCGTCCTTCCCCGAAAAGAAGTTGGCCGGTAAGATCCCTAGCTTAATCAGGTCATCCGTGAGGTCATCATCAAAAGTGTTGGTCGTCGAGTCATAGCAAGGGGGGAGCTCGAAGAGTGGTTCCGATCTCTGGTACGGGAACCAGCTGGTGGTCTCCTCGCTGAAGCCATTGTAGAAGCATCTGAAGTATTCGGCTACCTTGGTGGCAGTGAACTGGCAGCCAGAGAAAGCCGATGCTGCTTCGCCAAAGGAGGTGCATCGACGCCGTACGGTGGGGTTTTCTGCCGACTCAGTATTGGGGAAAGTCATGTGCTCCACCCATTGCTGTGAGATCTTGCTCATATACAAATTGAGCCACAGATTGATGAACCACTAGAGGCCACCCGAATTTCCAATCAGTTCTCCCTTGGATAATTTGACGCCGATTTGATGCAGCATATGATAGGCCAATCCCAACAGGTGTTTCCCGAGAGGAACAGAAGCTCCTATTGATAATGCTTCGGCCAAGGCCTATGTGTTGGAAGATGGACCAGCTGCTCTGCCGCAGAAGAGGTGTTTCTCCAACAACATCATCAAGAAGGCCGCGTACTCCCTCTCCGTGACTGTCCCAATCCTCATGTTGTTTCTGACGAACCCCTTCCACTCGCCGATTCCTTTTGTTTCTAGCCGATGGGTCGGCTTGATCAAATAGCGGAAAGGAGTAGTGTCAAGGCCGGTCAACATTACGACATCGCCCAGAGTGGGGGTCATGGGCCCATGTCCGAATAGAAACGCGTTGAGGGCGTCGGACCAAAAATAGGAAGCTGCTATCACTAAGGGTTCATTCCTTTCCATCTGGGACAAGGACAAGTCGATGCACTGGCCGATTTTTCATTCATCCCATTGAACCCTTTTAGAATTGGCTATCCTTTGATACCACTCTTTCCAGCCGAGGGTTTCATTCGGCCATGATCTGAAAGTGCCTGACCAATGATCTAAATCCATGGTCGACTGCTTAAATGGAATTCTATGGGTTTCCAAGTTGATTAAATTAGTTGGATCTGGATTTCCCAAAGGGCCTAGATAGATGAGACCGGGCGTTTCGGTAAGGCGAATGGTGATTTGGTGCCTAACCGCCTAAAAAAGGTAAAGAGAGAAGAGTTAAGAATAGATCTAAAAAGATATTTGGACGATAAAAGTAAAAAGGAAAAAGTTCCAGTAAATACCTCCGGGATGAAGGTCATCGTGATTGGCGAAACCGCTGGTGGAGTTACAGTCGCCGAAGCTGTCGGTGGAACCTCTGTCGCTGATGAAGCTGCTGCCGCTGCTGATGGAGCTGCTTCCGCCGCCCCTGGAGCCGCCGCCGGGATCTCTGGTGCTGGTGAAGTTCCTGATGGCATCGCCATTGAGGAGATGGTGTGGAATGTGGATGAAAAGGAGTCGCCGGAGGAGGAGATTGGAAACCAAGGAGGCGCCGGAGGGGATGAAACTAGTGCACCAAGAAAGGAAGTTATTGGCTTGTGAAGAAAAGGTGCGGGACGTGCTGGTATTTAAGGACGGTCCGAGAAGAGGGTAAAGGCGGGATTTTTACCGCGCCGTCTACACGATTTTCGGGGGAGTGGTTGTCTCAGGCGCCCATTTCGAAAAGATTGCAATCATCAGGCATAAGACGCGAAACAGAAGGATATCTTTAATGCGTTTGTTTCGGAAGGGAAGCTGAAAGGAATTTCGAAGTAAAGATTATGTTTTACTCTGAAACTGGGGGGCATGTGTTGACGCCAGATTTTGACACGTATGGAATCGGCGTCAAGAAGGAAAGGATTGGCTGATGCGGCAAGATAAGAATTCACTATGGGGAATCGGCCGATTGGTGCTACAGTTGGAGATCTGCCGATTTAGCGCTACAGTGTTCTGGTGGATAGAGTTGGTAGGGATCGACCAATTGGAAGGTTGGAGCAGTTGGGCCAATATGGGCTTAAAGTGGATAAGAAAGAGAAGACGAAGGGGGATTGGCCCGTGGGAGTGCAATAACCAACTCCGATACGAGTTGTACTTGTAAATATTCGTTTTCGTTTAAAATTAGAGATAGATCCTAGTCGGTTAGGAAGTTGGTTGTAGCAGGCTATAAATAGCCACCTTTAGAGATCTGTAAAAAACACATCAAATCAATACAACAATCTACTATTTCCTCGTACTTTACTTTCAAATCGGCGATTTCGCCAATACTTTTCTTCTTTCACGAGTTCGTACGGGTTGGCAGGACTTCATCGACATGATCTCCGGCCGATTCTGTAAGTTTTGTTTATCGAGTAATATCTAAGCTTTAAATTCAGGCGCATCGCTGTCGTTTCGTTTAGATTTATTCACCAGTTATCGATATTTGCTAGAATTCTAGGTTTTACCTGTTCTAGTTTTATCACCAGTTATCCAGCTTGAGATTAGAACTTTCGACTTGATTGTCATTACCTTCATCTATTGTTTTTGCATAGCCGATTAGATCTATTTTCAAGTGTTGCTCCTATAGCATTATTTAGTTTACTCCAGTAGTTTTCTTTATAATCGCTGCGTAGTTATCGGTTGTATCATAGCCGATTATCTTGTTAAAGCAAATCGGCCGATTCGCTGATACGCTACCTCAAGATCGAAACCTTAGCCAATCGTAACCCCTAGGATTTGATACGTTTCTTCCTTGCCAATTAACAGGTCAGATTGGCTGGCACGCCGCGCGAACTGCACCGGGGCGATCACCCGAACAGGAGCTAAGCAGATTCTCCCAAGTCGTGTGTCCGACGCTGAGAGTCAATCAGCTGACTTTTAGCGCCAACAGTACCTGATTTCCTATTTGCAGTTAACTTTGTTCCGCAGTACTTGCAAATTGCTTTTAGGACACCATCTATCTCGACTAATTCCGGCTCATAATACTCCCAGACTGGTGCCCTTCTATTTGGTGTTTGCGAGGAACTATTGTTGGTGCTCTCACTAGTAGCAGAGGCCTCTAACCGATGAGAAGACATATGTTTCAAAAAGGCATAAATGATAGGCCTGGTTTGGTTCCATTTGCTTATTTTTAAGCAAGTGTCACATCAATGTTTACCACACCAGGCCTATCATTTATGCCTTTTTTGAAACATATGTCTTCTCATCGGTTAGAGGCCTCTGCTACTAGTGAGAGCACCAACAATAGTTCCTCGCAACACCAAATAGAAGGGCACCAGTCTGGGAGTATTATGAGCTCGGAATTAGTCGAGATAGATGGTGTACCTAAAAGCAATTTGCAAG